>NC_046160.1:128598951-128703951 GCF_011064425.1 Rattus rattus | reverse complement strand
ATGCACATACGCACTAAATGAGTATTTTAAAGGGACGTGAGTAGTGCCAGGCATGGTGGCACACAATTTTCATCCCAGCACTTGAGAGGCAGAGGCTGGTGGATCTCTGGGTTAGAGGCCAGCCTGGGCTACAGAGTGAGTTTCAGGACAGCCAGGGCTACACAAGAGACACTGTATAAAAACAAAGCAAAACAAAAAAAAAAAAAATCAACCAAACCAAAACAGAAACAAACGAAAATAAATGAATGAATGAATGAATGAATAAATAAATAATAAAATAAAAAGACAAGATCATTACAATTGGATTAAAAGTCAACTAAAGTCAATATTGTCCACAGATGCCTATATTAAATAGAAAGAAAAGGGCTGCGTATAGTAATAGATACCTTGATATCGATCAGAAGTCAGAGGTAAACCAGGTGTCATTGCCTATCAGGACCCAGGAAGCAGGGGCAGGAGGATCCATTCAAGGTCATCTTTGCCTAACGTCATCTTTGAAGTTAGCCTGGCGGACGATACTTGTCTGAGGAACGACAGGGCTGGTGAGACAGTTCTTTGGGTAAAGGCGCTTGCCGCCAAGCCAGACAACAGGAGTTCAAATCCCAGGACCCAAATGGTGGAGAGAGAGAAGACTCCTGCAAGCTGTCCTCAGACCTATGGTGAGAGAAAATAAAAATGTAATTAAATGGAAATCAACAAAGTCAGACAAATATAATTACAAAGGGTGGAGGTGTCAGAGAATAGTAACGAGGGGGCCAACCTCTCCAGAAGGCACTAACAGAGGGCTGCCAAACAGGACAAAACCTGATTCACCCAGAAGGAACTGACAGACTGCTACAGCTGCCAAGTTCAACACCCAGGCCTCGCTCGGCCAGGGGTCCTCTGGCTTCAGTCTGGGGCCTTCTATTTAAGTCCTTAGTCCACTTTGAGTGAGTATAGGGTGATAAGGGTCTTGTACACAGCTATGGTTTTCTCAATACCGTTTATTGGAGAGACTGCCCCTCCCCCAGTGTGTGCGCTTGACCTGCTTGTTGAGGATTAATTGACCATAGATGCGTGGATTTGTCGCTGGGATCTCTGTTCTGGTAAGTCTGTATGTGCTTGACTCTCCTTATGCTGCCGAGTGAACTCGAGCTCTGGGTTTAGCCGTCAGGTCCATCTGTCCCCCGTGTGGCTTCCTTGTGGATTTCTGATCCCGATGATCTGGTACGATAGCTAAAGTGGGTTACTGAAATCTCTTGCTGTTTCTGTTTTCTGTTTTAATATTTGCTTAATATATTTGGGCGCCCAATATGGGCGCGTGTGCTGACAACGATGTTATTCTCTCAGAGAATTAACCCTGTTACTGCGGGAGTTACTTGCATTCGTTAAGTAATCAAATGCCTGGCAAGGTGTACCTTGAGGGCTGGAGAGAGGGCTCAGTGGTTAAGAGCACTGGCTGCTCTCGCAGAAGATGCAGGTTTGATCCTGGGACCAACACTGTAGCCATATGCACCTCTAGTTTCAGGAGACCTGATGTCCCTTTCTGACATCTACAGGCACCAGGCAAAACACATATACACATGTGTTCACATATATACATGCAGGCAAAACACAGGAGTAAAATAAAAATGTTTTTCTTTCTTTCTTTCTTTCTTTCTTTCTTTTTTTTTTTTTTTTTTTTTTTTTTTTTTTTGGTTCTTTTTTTTTCGGAGCTGGGGACCCGAACCCAGGGCCTTGCGCTTCCTAGGCAAGCGCTCTACCACTGAGCTAAATCCCCAACCCCTTTCTTTTCTTTCTTTTTTTTTTTTTTTTTTTTTTTTCGGAGCTGGGGACCAAACCCAGGGCATCTGTAATGAGATCTGATGCCCTCTTCTGGTGTGTCTGAAGATAGTGACAGTGTACTCACTCACAAACATTAAATAAATAAATCTTAAAAAAAAAAAAAAAAAGAAAGTTTGAAAGAAGCAAGTTGAGGGAAGAGGGGTTTGGTTTTGGCTGAAAGTTTCAGGGGTACAGTACCCCTTGCTGACGTGGGGAAGGTAGGCTGTCAGCCTTGGGGTGCTGCGAGGCACAGTGTGTCCAGTCAGGCAGGGTAGAAGGTGAATGCTGGTGCTCAGCTCGCGTTCCCTGTGTGCGCGTGTGCCATACGGGTGTGTGCAGAGGCCAGAGTCTGACACTGCGATGTCTTCCCCAGGGGCTGGCTCATCTCCTACTTCCTGAGACAATGTCTCTACCAGAGTGCACCGTTTTGGCTGGATTGGCCAGTGAGTCCCCTGGGACCCAACCATCTACCTCCCAGAGCTGGGATAACACAAACACACACAGGCACACACACACACACACACACACACACACACACACACACAGACATAGACACACACACAGACATAGACACACACACACAAACACACACACAAGCATACACACAGACACATACACACAAACACAAACATACACACCCACATACACACACACACACTCACACACAGAGCAGACTCAAACACACACACTCACACATACCTATACACAAACACACACACAAACATACACACACACTCACACATTCACAAACACACATACACTCACACACACACGCACACATACACACAACACACACATGTGCACACACACACCATACACACATAGACACATACAGACACATGTACACACAACACACGCGCACACACACACACTACATACACAGACACAGACACACACGCACACACACAGACACACACACACACACACACACACACACGATGCACACATGATGCCATATCCAGCTTTTACCTTGGTGCTGAGATCAGAATTCAGGCCACTGCTTGCTTGGCAAGCATCTGCCCACTGGGCCACCCCACCCATGACACCAGCATTCTCACTTTTATTCAGTTTGGGACCTTACCCCATGATGGTGTCGCCCACATCCTTGGTGGGTTTTCCCTCATCAGCTATAAACCTTCTGAAAAGGTCTTCCTAAGGCACAGAGGAGCGTTTCCATGGTAACTGTAAAGCCCGTCAAGTCAAGGAGGATAAAGCCATTGCAGTGAGTTATCATAAAGCCCTTGTTGTCTACTGCAAAAACAAGCTTGTGACTCAAAGGCTCATTTGATCTGCAATCTAGCATGACAGCAGAAGTCTGGGATACCTGTACATGGGCAGCGGATGCAGGGGACTGGATGTTTGAGGCCAGCCTCTAGGTTACAGGGCAAGTTCAAGGCCAGTCTGAGCCATAGATTAAGACCCTATTAAAAATGAAACGAAACCTCATAAAGTCTCAAGCTAGATGATCTGTAATCCCAGCGTGCTGGAGACTAAGAGAGGAGGATTATAGCAAGTCTGAGACCAGCCGGGGCCATACTGACTTCTCTGACGCTGCAGAGTAAGACCATGTCTTAAAGGGAAACACGGTCACTTTATGGGACACGAGCATGGCCAGCCATGCTCTATCTTGGAGAGCACTTGTAAAGATAGTCTTCTTGGGGTTGGGGATTTAGCTCAGTGGTAGAGCGCTTACCTAGAAAGCACAAGGTCCTGGGTTCAGTCCTCTGCTCTGAAAAGAAAGAAAGAAAGGAAGAAAGAAAGAAAAGACAGTCTTCTCAGCCTCCCGTGTGTCCTCATCTCATTACTGGAGACTGAATCTAGGGCCTTGCGCGTGCCAGGCACAGGTAAACCCCAAGTGTCTGTTTGCCTTCCAGCCACTAAGGAATCTCATTAACCTGTCCAGTGTGGCCTCAAACTCATTCTGTAACCTGGGCAGGGCTGGAACACACAATCCCCCTGCTTCCGAGTACTAGGGTTGTAGGTGCACGCCCCATGCCCAGATTTGCTGGATCTTAAAAAAAGAAAGTAGTCAGTCACTCTGCATACCAAGACGGAAGACTTTGGCTATTTTTTTTTTTCCTTTTTTCGGAGCTGGGGACCGAACCCAGGGCCTTGCGCTTACTAGGCAAGCGCTCTACCACTGAGCTAAATCCCCAGCCCAAGACGGAAGACTTTAATCTGTCTCTGTTCTAGTCACTCACACAGCGTGGAATTTACTGCTAACAAGAGGTGGTCGTTTCTCGGAGAGCTGTCAGGAGGGTCAGAAGGGGTAGCACACAGATCTCACAAGGTCGCCCTCCTGCCTGGGTTTGCAGCTCTCTGCTCTGTCCTTCAGTTTCCATTAGTGCCTTCTACTTGGTAAAGTCCTTTTCGTCTGTGGGTAAACGTTTTATAGCCATGTCTACTTTCAGCCAATTAGGTCCATGTTGACGTATATAAAATGTAGCTTCACTTCTCTTGGCTCTATGTTGTAGACTAAAAAAAAATCTGTATATATATCTATCTATATACACACACACACATATATGTAATCAACTTGTCACTGATTGAGGTAGGATCTCATTATTGCTGGCTGGCTTTGAACTTGCTACGCAGCCAAGAATGACTAACTTTCTGATACCCCTGCCTGCACCTCCAGGGTGCGGCTTTGTGCTACCTTGCCGAGTTTAATACAGCACTAGGTATCAATCTCAAGGCTCCCTGCTCTGTGGGCAGGCGCCCCACTAACAGGACTCCTGCTCCAGCCCTGTCAGCATCCTACTGAAGCTGCTCTGTGCTCTGAGTGGGTGATTTGCAGGGTCGGCGAGATGCTCAGGAAGCAAAGGCATTTACTGCTGGGCCCAACAACCTGAGTTTGGTCCCCAGAACTCAGGAGGGGGACCTCTGGAGGCAGAAGCAGGAGATGTGATGTTCAAGGCCAGATGCAGCTACATACGGAGTCCAAGGCCAGCTCCATACTATGTAAGACCCTCCTCATCTGAGACAAACAAAAGACAGACTTTATCCACCTAGTCTTTTTTTTTCTTTCCTCCGTCACTTGTTTCGCTTAGCATAGGATCTGGGCTGTCACATGCACCGTTTCCTCACACACACTTCAGAGGTGAACGGCAGGATGCCCTCGGGCAGGCATCACGGGCTGGTCCCTGTGAACGCCGGCTTCTTCTACATTTTGGCTGCAGTTGGTTTTGTTTAGGTTTTTAATTGGTTTATTCCATGTATGAGTATTTGTCTGCACATGTCTGTGTACACACACACACACACACACACACACACACACACACACACACACCTGGTCCCACAGAAGACAGAAGGAGATGCAGGATCCCCTGGATGGAGTCACAGATGAGAGCAACCCTACCACAATTGTACTTTGAGGTTCCATTTGTACACTTCCTGAGAGCTGGGAAGCAAACACTGGTCTACAAGAACAGCGAATGCTCTTAATCACCGAGTTATCGTCAGTGCCCCCTAACCCCTCTCTCTGCATAGCCTCGAACTCGCAGAGAGGTCTGTCTGCCCTGCTTCCCAAGTGCTGGGATTAAAGGCTAGTGCCACCACAGTACTAATACTCTCCTTTTGAGTTATTTTTGCTTGTCTGTAAGAATATGTGCGTATGAGTGGAGGTCGCTAGAAGGCCACAAGTGGGCACCAGATTCCCCAGAACTGGCGTCACAGGCAGTTCTGAGCCTGGGACAAGGGTGCTGGAATCTGAACTCAGGTCCTCTACAAGGGCAGTGCACTCTTCTGAGCTACCTTTCCAGCCCGTTCATGCTGCTTTAAATGTGGGTGCTTTGCTCTTACCTGGCCTTCAAAAGGGAAGAAAAACGCCGGGTGTTTTGTTGTTGTTTTTAGATTTTTTTCGTGTGTACTGGTGTTCTGCCTGTATGTCTGTGTGAGGGTGCCAGATCCTCTGAAACTGGAGTTACAGACAATTGTGAGCTGTCACGTATGTGCTGGGAACTGAACCTAGGTCATCTGGAAGAACAGCCAGTGCTCTTAACATGAGACCTCTCTCAAGTCCCGTTTGTTTACTCAGCATCTTGCTTTGAAGCCTAGGTTAGCCTCAAAGTCACAGTAATTAGTAATCCTCCTGCCTCAGTTCCTAAGCACTAGGACTACAGGTGTGTGTCATTACCTTCAGCTGAAGAGGTAATTAAAATGCTCCCTAAGTTGCTGTAGCCCTAGGGCAGAGAGGGCGAGTGTGTGTGAGTGTGTGAGTGTGTGAGTGTGTGTGTATGTGTGTGTGTGTGAGTGTGTGAGTGTGTGTGTGAGTGTGTGAGTGTGTGAGTGTGTGTGTGTGTGTGTGGGTGTGTGTGTGTGTGAGGGTGTGTGTGTGAGTGTGAGTGTGTGTGTGTGTGTGTGAGTGTGTGTGTGTGTGATTTCTGGCTCTGTAGTCTGTTCCAAGAACACACAGATGGCTGCCACAGAACAGGGGAAGCTGGACAGTTGCTACCTTGCTGAGTTGAACTGACAAAAATCAACAACTGAGGGCAGGCCTCCAGAGAGGAAGAGCTCTAAACGGCCCCATCATGGGTTTTGCCAGTGTGACAGTGGCCTCATGTGGCAGCCCTCACAGATTCCTGGGGTTCAGGTTTCCAGGACAGAGGTGTGTCAGACAGGAGCACCCACACCTTAGAGACCTGCTGGGGATCCTAACTCTCCAGCATGGGGCACGCTGGAGTTCTACAAGGAACGATTTCCCTACTCTGTGATTTGTTCTCTACAGTCTGGATAAAGCTGGATCTACGTTTGATACCCTGTCATCTCCAACAGCGCTTATCAGGAGGTGCTCACACAAATGTCACCAGGCTGGCGAGATGGCTCAGTGGTAAGGGTGCTTGCCAACAGTACTCTCATCAGAAGCTTCGTGACGGTGGACCAGAACCAACCGCACAAAGCTGTCTTCTGCACCCAGGCATGCTCCAGGCATGTGCGCCTTCCTCCCCAGAGGAAAGTCAGAACAATTCAAACACATGGCTATGATCCTTTGGGTTCCTAGACATTTCTTCGTGGTGGTTGTCCCGTTAGGCCGTGCAGGCTCTAACCTGGCTCCTAAGCTGTTCGGGGAAGTCGCCATTGCTCTGGGTGCTCCTCGGGGCTTCAGCAAGATTCCCAGACCTCCCTGCATCCTTCCTCTGCACCCGAACCCAGTCAGTCCCCCAAGACCTCGTTCTTTCAGTGGCAAACAGCCCCAACCCGGGTGGGGTCCCCTCGTCCTGCCTGTGCTGCAGGTTGGTGCACGCCCCCAGGTAGGTTAGGCTCAGTCTCGTGAAGCACACAGGCCCGATGCTTGGCTGTGCTCCATCAGGGAAGAGATGGACCTGCGGTCATTCTTTGCCTCATTCGCTGCTGGCATTCCAGACACCAACCGATCCAGCCACAGGTGAGCACCTCTCTCCCCCAGCTTGGAGGATCTCGCTTCCTTTTCTCCCTGACTGGAATGTGGGGGTTAGGGATTGTGTTGCCCAGGAGCTACTCTGAAGCCTCCAGAGGACCCGCTGCTAACTGGACTCTAGGACTGTGTCTGTGCCGGAGTCTCAGGCAGTTCTAGGGCAGCGCCGTCCCGCCTGTTGCCCAGCAGATGTATCCGGCATCTTGTTGAGGAAGTAGGTCGTGCAGATGGACAGGTAGGAACCAGGGGTCACGCAGTGGGGGAACACTATAGCCCAGGGTGGGGGAGCACTTCAATCCAGTCTCCCTAATGGGAAGTATTGGACCATAAGGATGCAGAGGCAGCACGGGAGGGAGGGCTGGCAGAGCATTAGCTGCTGGCTCCACCCCTGGCTGTGGCTGTCAGAGATGTGGTCCCAAGGAGTGGCCAGTGCTTGTATCAAGTGGGTGGCACATGGGGGACTGGGTCATGCCTTACAGAGCCAGGGGTGATTAAGGCTCAGGAGCTGGAGTTAGGGACTTGGGGTTCCGTCTCTGAGAGCTTAGCACGCAGCAGCACCCCAGGCTCCAAAACTCGAGAAATTAGCCCTTCCCTGTAGCCTGAATCTTCCCCCATCCTCGCCAACTGTCAGCCTCTGTACTATGTACCAAAGTGCACCACCAGACAATAGCTGCTATCAGAAGCCACTGTCCCTAGGGCCAGTGCTCACCTGGATGGGTTTGCCCACTCTGTCATTATGTGACCTCTGGTGGCTTTATGCACGGGTCTGGTGGCCTGGTCAACCTTCTCCAGCAGGTTGTCTGAGACATCTCAGCATGCAGACTAGCAGCAGCAGGATAGCCCAAATCCCTTGCCAACCTTGTGCGGGTTCCACTGACACAGCGCAGAGGGCAGGCACCGATGTTTAAACGGTGTGGTGGGAGCGCCTTTAGTCAAGGTCCTCGGGCCAGTGGAGATCCTGCTCTAGAAGACTCTTGCGAATCCTGAGTTTGTTGTGAGAACAGCATCTGGGATTCTGTTTCCCCACAGTAGCTCATTCTCTCACACACTCTTACCAGTGCCAAACTTCTTGATGGGATGTAGCTAGGGCGCCCTCACTTTGAACTGCACTGTCCTTCCAGCCTTCAAAGTCAGAAGTGAAAAAAGGCCATTTTTCTGTCTAAGTAGTCTACGCCAGATATCCAAACATCCTAACAGCTAAGGAAAGACACAAGGCACACAGAACTGGAGGGGGTGCCATGGGGAACCATGACCCTGATGATCTTAGGAGAGCCGGAGAAACGTCACCAGAGAACCCTGCAGCTAGGGAAGTCATAGGCCAAATCCCATACTGGGTCCTGCTGAGGCTGTCTGGTGGCGCACAGGATTGGTAAAGACCATGGCCTCACAGAGTATAGACTGCTGATCACTAGGCCTCCTCAGGCCACAGAGGGCCAGGTCTCACACATAAAGGGCTGGGCAATCTCTGTGGCCCCAGAGAATCTCAAGGACCGCCCATGAAAAGGCCATGGAATGTAGCAAGGAGTTCCCTTAGAGCAGTCCTGAGCTATGGGAGCAGATGCATGGTGGAGGTAATACCTTGTTGAGTCTTACCACCCGAACAAACTAGCAGCAAGTCTCACGCACGCACTCCTCTAAGGTTGGAGATGAGCTGGGGATGTCATAAAAATCCTTGAGGACCCCCCCCCTTACTGGGGGTGAAGTGGGAGGCGGGTAATGGATGTCAAAGTGAGTATTTACAGACCAGTGAGTGATGGACGCCTTGGCTCCGCCCACAGGGGTCCAGCCACAGACTACTTTATAAAGTCAGCCTGTGTTCCACACAGGACAGCTGGGTCTGACAACTGGGTCACACTCTTCCTGTTTACAGATCAAAGGGCTTGAAATGGTCGGGGGATGAGAGCAAAGACCCCAAGACTCCATGACCTACCGCTGCATGGTACGGTGGAACCCGAAGAGAGCTTGACCACGGAGTAGGGCACCTTAACCCAACACTGGCATTTGTTAGCTGCGAGACACAGGCAGACGTGCTGTGGTGGTTTGCATATGCGCGGCCCAGGGAGTGGAGCTATGAGGTGCACCCTTGTTGGGCGAAGTGTCACTGTGGGGGTGGGCAAAGAGACACTCCTCCTAACCTCATGGGGGCCAGGCGTCGCCTAGAGGCAGGCCTTCAGATGGAGATGTAGAACTCTCACCTCCTCCTCCAACACACCTGCCTGGATGTTTCCGCCTTGGTGACAATGGACTGAACCGCTGAACCTGTAAGCCAGCCCCAATTCAATGTTGTCCTTATGAGACCTTATGAGAGTTGCCTTAGGGGTTGGGGATTTAGCTCAGTGGTAGAGCGCTTGCCTAGGAAGCGCAAGGCCCTGGATTCGGTCCCCAGCTCCGAAAAAAAAAAGATCCAAAAAAAAAAAAAAAAAAAAAAAGAGAGTTGCCTTAGTCACGGTGTCTCTCTACAGCAATGGCAACCCTAACTAAGACACATGCTTTTCTAAGTCTTGGTTTCCTTGTCCTCAAATGACAGCCACCATGTGGGCAGTCCCTTGTCTTTCCTTTAACATGGCTCTCCTCTTCACACGAGCCTTGAGGACTTCGCTCCTTCAGGCATCCCCGAGCTGTGGGGAGTCCCCCGTGGGAGACCTGTGAGCGTTTCAGTCACACCTCTCCAACGTCAGGGCTGGGAGAGGACCAGGGGTGACTCAAGTGGAGACTAAGGGTCCTTTGGAAAGTCAGTTGTGTTGGATGGCGTTTTGCTGGGGAGCACACGTAACGAGCACGTGAAAGAATGTTTTCCTGAAGTAGGCGCGGGTGACAGAGTAGACTCGTAAAGGAATGTCTAGCTGAAGCAAAGGAGGAGGCTTCGTTAACATGAGTACGTGGAAGGACATGAGATGAGTTCCTTCGCTCGCAATCGCGAGTATTGGTTTGCCTTACATTTCATAGTTGAGGTCTGTTTGTCAGGACTTTATAAACAAGACCCGTGCTGAAGCAAAACCCGTGGAGGACACGAGATGTCTGGACAGGGGCTGAGCTAGGCTTGCTCATGGAGCTAGCTGTGCAACACTTGTTGGTCTCGGGTTTTCTCTGATCTTCACTTCCCCGAGAGAGAAGCAGTTGGAGAACTTGCTATTCTTGGTGTCTCCTGCTGACTTGTGCTGAGGCTGAGGCCTGGCTGTCTCTGCTGCCTCCGCTGCTGACTCGGGTTTGCTATCCAGACTCTACCCAACTGGACTGGCATCACTGCTGGGGCAGCCATGAAGCGCTTGCGAGTGGATCAAGCCGCCGCTGCAGACCCGTGAACTGAACTGCCGATTTCCAGACAGCACAGATGGGAGTTGCTCCAAAGAACCTTTCTAAACAGGTCCACTTCCCCAGTACCTCTGGTGGGTGGTGGACTAAAAGAGGTTAAAGCATTTAAAAACAACCATTAAAAATAAGATTAAAAAAAAAAAATAGTTACAGGTGACCTCGTAGAAGCCTGCTACATGGAGCCGCCCGCCTCTTATGTTTAGATGGGAGGAAATGGGCCTTGACCTGAGGCCTTCGTGGCTTTGATTTGGGGACATATAGCCTTCCTCACCTACTTGAAGCTTCTACACAGCTATGTTGGTCTTTGAAAGGGTCCTTCCCTCCAAGTGAATCTTCGTAGTCAATAAAGACCATGCTCAGAGGCTCCTGCTCTGTGGCTGTCCTGGCAGACACATGGTGGTGTCTGGCAGGCCCCACCCTCCATCCCTTCGCTGCTTCCTTCTAGGTCTTTCTCCATCTCCTGGTGAAGGCCCAGGTGCTATTCTCAGCCCTCACTCCTTTCATTTTTCTCCCTTGCCATCACCACCAGTCTGGCACTGGGTTCTCAGAGCCTTGTCTCATCTCTAGAATGTCGCTCTCAGGTTCCCCACGACACATGGAATCGTGTCAGGACAAGCCCCAAGACTCTGCAGACAGACAGACACACACACACACACACACGACACATGCCTTGCCACGCACACACACACACACACACACACACACACACACACACACACACACACACACACACACACACACACACACACACACACACACACACGCTTATGTGTACCCTTCCCCGCCAGGCGCTCCCGCAGTGCTGGTTCTGAGCCATGTGTACAACGCTATCCCTGGGCCACATGCTTTCCCTTTGTGTCATTCTAGGATGTTAATGGAGGCAGACACACACACAGAGAGGGATTCCATCCACTTACTACAAGTTTTGTTTGAGGCAATGTTGGCTTTGAAACTTAGATTCCTGCCTTTGAAAGTTGGGGCCTGGGGTTGGGAATTTAGCTCAGTGGTAGAGCGCTTGCCTAGCAAACACAAGGCCCTGGGTTCAGTCCCCAGCTCTGAAAAATAGAAAAAATAGAAAAAAGAAAGTTGGGGCCTAACAAAAGTCTTCAGGTCAGTCAATGGGGACTTGGGGCTTCCCAGGGATTATGGGAGTGCTGGCCTTTGGGCTTCCTGTTTGTTTCTTGCCCTGTCTCAGATAGGAAGTAAATGACTTTGCTATTTCAAAGAGGGCCAACAGGCTACACAGTGAGACACTGTCATAAAATTTGAAGGCAAGAGGTCATGGATGAGGGCCTTCGAAACTGTGCACCAATAAGCCTTCCTACGTAACCAGACTTACCGTGATGCATTTGTTGGTGCAAAGAAAGCTCGCTAGCATACATCCTGGCTAGAAAAGGGAAGGCCACAAAGGCTGTCAAGACTCCGCCCACTGCTCAGGCACTGAGGCTATACTTTGCTGACAAGAGGCAACAGAAGCAGTGGTCAGCTCCCCACAGCAGGGACTGTGCAGGGCTAAAGCTTGGCGAGACTGGCAACAGAAAAACAGCTAACGACAAAAACTTCCCTTATCTGACTTTTGCACCACAGACTTCAACACCACAAACTTTATGAAAGACACAGTGCAATTTGATGCCAGCTATAAGCCAGTCACAGAAGATTTTCAAATCATTCTGGTAGAGCTAAAAGCTAAGAGCAAAGGTCACCCCCAGATGTTTGTCTCACAGGGTCAAACACTGGGGTGATAATACAGAGACCCCAGGCCTGCTTGGAAGGAGAGAAAAACACCCCATTCTGTAGGAAGATGGACGGACATAGGGATACCAAAAATTGTTTTGTTTCATATTTTATTACATCAATGGCTTGAAAATTTTTATTTAACTTCAGCAAATATTGGAAATAGAAAAATGAATTCTGCAGAATTTCACAAATAGATTTCCCAATCTCCACTAACAAATGTTATAATAACTCAATGGCTAAGCAGTTATAATGCTATGGACACTTGCACGATGACTGTGCTGAACTAGAAAACAAGCAAAGAGAGGCATGGAAATGTTACTTACAACAGCGTTATTACAACATGTCTTCTTTAAAATTTTAACATGGATTTTATCACTTCAAAAGATATACAGCATTTCCGTTATATTTGCAAACTTAACCTTATACATCTTTTAAAATCTTGAAAAAATTTTAAGCAATCTAAAAAGCACTTAGCAAAGTTTTAAGTCTACATAATGGAATGCTATCCACTCCAGGATAAATGTTCGTTTGAGAGAAGGAGACTGTAAACACTTATTACTTTACAACATGCATAGACTCTGCTGACCTTCCCGGTGGACTGAGACGCTCCTGCAATTGTGCTTCGCTGCAGTGAGGAGAAGCTGAGACCCAGGGAGGGGCGGAAAGGGCATTCATTGCACACGGTCATTAGACTCAGGTGACCTCAGACTGCCTGTGGTCAGTCTGGGGCAAGACTTACTTGATATTAAAAACTTGAATCCTGGGTCACTAGGTGTACAACAGGACGGACGTGAGACGTGTCTTTCCTTTGCTTACATGAAAGCAGGGATCCAGTTAGTTAGTGTATGTAATGCACTGTTTGGCTTATTTTTGGTGTGCAATTTTACCAATAGTACATCTCATAGTCAGAAAACGAAGCAGGGTAGAGCTGAATTTAAAGTGACACGGAGCTCACTCAGACACAGCACTGGGAAAACTGTATAAACAGAGCTCCTGCTTCATTAGTCCACCACCATGAGCTTTGTCAACTTCTGTTGTTTTGATTAAGGTTTGTGACCGCCATTGGGGGGTCGTACAGAAACTGTGGAAACCTTCTTAGGAAGCTGTTTTGACAAATAAACGAAGAGGCAGCAGGTATGCTGTGAGCCTCTGCTCCTGGGACACAGCACCCACTGTGTGACACTAATCTGACCGCACGACTGAGGCATGGGGACCTCTGGGTGAAGAGCTACATTACAGAGTTGATCACTGCTGCTGACCAGTCAACAATATTCAAGTAACAGGGTGTTTAAATGGACAAGGGAAAAGAATTACCTAAACACTTTACATGTTTACATAAAATTAAATAAAACAAACTTTTAATGCATATGCAATACAGTTTATATCTTTAGGGATCTCTAAACTAAAGTTAGACTATTATTTGTGTCCATGATACTATATTTTGCACAATAACTTATATTTAGAAGATTTTCCCACAAAAATATATAATTATGACATTCCCATTGATACTTTTTAAGATCGCAAAGCTTAAGTGACATTCCACAGAAGCAGGCATCACGTTCCAAACCTAACCTGTGGATGCACCTCACTTCTGACATGACAGTCACAGTGCAGACCAGAGCCCTCGGCTTTGAAAGCTAAGCAGTTTCTTGGACTTACATCACTGCGGACTGTGTCATGAAAAGTTTAAAACATGGAGACTACTCCAGCAGCAGCCAGGCAAAGACCACGCTCTCCCCTGCCAAGTGGAAACAGCACGCCTCTGTTCCTTGGAGAAAAGGCCAAGGTCAGCTACTCTGGTCTTAACCATACCGAGCGACACCTGACTCTGCATGGCTAGAGGCCACTCAGTGCTCATAACCAGGACAAAGACAGAATGAGCCCAGAGCCTGGAGCCGGGCATGGCCACCCTGCTTGCCTCACCATCCCAGATGATCACCATGCCCGCACTGCCGAGGCCCGCACTGCCGAGGCCCGCACTGCCGAGGCCCGCACTGCCGAGAGGGAGCAGACCTTAAGGAAAACAGCCTGGGCAGGAAGATGGGCACAGAGCTGCCGGCAGGGAGAGAGAGAAGCCATTGCAGCAGCCACCCTGGAGCACAGCTCTGCTCACTGGAGGGGAGGGCATGCAAAATGCTCATCGAGCAGGGTTCTATCAGGTATGTGCCTTAGTGTCCCTGTGAGTCATACACACAGCGTAGGCTGACCTCGTCCCGTGTTTTCCTTCCCCTTCAGCTACACAGCAGGTTTATGATAAAAGCATAAAAAAAGTTACTAGTGTTCCTCTGTTACTGGTCCCTGCGGGGACTGTGGGCTGTGCCTCTGGCACGGTGACTCTCTGGCTCTTCCGATCAGTGGGCTGGTGTGAGAGGAGGGACAGAGTCCCTCAGCTCTCAACCTCAGAAGGACCTTTCTCCAGACTTCAAGAAGAATGTACACCCTATCCCCAGCCTAGATTTCTATTCAGCTGAATCTCTTTCTAAAGAGAAAATCAGCCAACTTTAAAAAGGGGGAGGGGGAGGTGCTCAGGAGACAAAACACCGAATTTTAATTGCATATTTTAAATTCCTAAGAACTCCATCCATACCTTAAATACTTTAAAGCATCTACTTTTTTTTTTTCCTTTTTGGTACTGAAAGCAGAAAAAATATTGAAAGCTGCAAACAACAACAAAAGGTATTTCCACATGGTTAGTGCGGTCTCAAGAGGCCATGGATGCTCGAGCCCAGTCTGGCCGGCTGCTCCTCGAGCCCTGCAGGCCCACAGTCTGGTAAGAGAGCACTCATGAGCAATCTCTGCTCGCTCCCAGTCCAAACACTCGGCATCACACACCACTCGGTACGTTGTTCCGTTTCCTCTCGGTCTCACTAACGACACACCCATCACTTTCCGTCCTATCTGCTGCTAAAAGACAGGGGACAGTGCTCGTGTGATCACACCAGTACACAAATGACACAAAAGGACACATGGAGTGACATAAAATGGCCAGGCACCAAGAGGATGAGAGCTAACAGTGTGTAGCATCTAGAAAAGCATCCTTGGCTTCTCTATTATCCTTACTGAGCTGACCCGACATTAAAGTCTGCACT
The DNA here is from genome assembly GCF_011064425.1 of Rattus rattus. Lineage (NCBI taxonomy): Eukaryota > Metazoa > Chordata > Mammalia > Rodentia > Muridae > Rattus > Rattus rattus. The sequence continues at coordinate 128,688,618 of NC_046160.1, read as the reverse complement.
CAAGTCTGCAGACACTCCCCATCTGCTACACCTCAATGATGTCATCTTTGGCAAGCAATAAACTTTGAATAAGACACTTGAACAGAAAAAGGACTGATAGGATGGTTGCCAGAAGGAGAAGGCACCAATTCCAAATGTACAAGCACCAGGTACAGTGATATGAACCAAATCTCTCGGAGCTGGGTGGTGATGGTGGCGGCTGGGGATCAAGAAGAGACGGGCGCACCCACTTCCTGGGACTCCAATGCTGAAGGCTGAAGGCAGAAAGCGCTGAGGTCCACGCTCCCGTTAAGCTACAATGTCCAAGGACAGTTGCTGCAAGTGAGCTTTTACCACTTGGAAAGGAGAAGAGGGAAAGAGTTAGGGGAGAGAGAAGGGGAGAGAAGCCACCTGATCCATAGCCATAACTGCCCTCTCTTTAGGGAACCGGAGTTGCATCAGAAGCTTGGTGATGGAGGTTACACGATGTGGTCTGCTGATGGGATGTGATTTCCAAAGAAGCATGATTTTATTTAGGTGGCTGCCCCAGAAAAGAAGGGGAGAATCTTTCTAGAAGGCCTACTGGGCCTTCTGAGAATTACACTATGCACAAAGTAGAAACTGCAGGCCATGCAGGAACAGAGCTGGGCCTTTCAAGACTACCTGTTCTGAAGCTGTTGCCTGGGAGAGCTGCCATTGTTGGGGCTCAGGGGGAGCCAACTGGAGGGTAGGTCCCAGACTCGAGGGAGGTGTGCAGGCCGTGGGTCCCCCAGCCCTTAGGCAGAGTGAGATGCAACGGAGCTCTCTGGGAAGTCGTGCCAGCATGGAGGAAGGAGCAAAGGATTAAGGCAGATGTAGCGAGGACCGGAAGTGTATGCCTTTTTTGGTAATAGCTGCTTGTCCACAGAGATGTGATGCAGATGGCTAGGTGATGTCTTGGGATACCTGATATCTGGATAACGTGTCGTCCATACCAAGTGTTCAAAGCTACCCATAGTTTTCATGAGGCAGATGCATATCTTACGTCGAGGACAGAAGCAGCCTGAAGGAGGGAAAAAGGAAGGAAACCAGTGAGAGCCACGTCACAGCACACACTGGCTCCAGGGTGCTTCGAGAGGGAGAGCAGGCATGCGCTCACCAGACGTGCACTGGTGCACGGCATTCTTGCTCCCAGGCAGGGAGGTGCTGATGTACCCTGGACCAGCTTTTCTCTTTCTAAGCCTCAGCTTCCCTATCTGGTGAGGTTGTAGGATTATAATGCTTCCTCTGCACGGTTAGATAAAATAGCCAGGGGCATGTCACCACAGCACTGGGACAGCAGGGCCACTGGGGTTTGCCTGTGGTAACCATTCCATGCACTGTCAGAGGACCGCTGTGATACTGCCCCCTGCTGGAGCCCTGGCATATAGAACACTCCTCCTTTTTTTTTTTTTTTTTTTTTTGTTCTTTTTTCGAGCTGGGGACCAACCCAGGGCCTTGCGCTCCTAGGTAAGCGCTCTACCGCTGAGCTAAATCCCCAGCCCCTAGAACACTCCTCCTTAAAGGATGAAAGCATTTTTACTCAAAACTAACTATCCAGAGGCATGGCGTCTTACTACTGAGGAAGCAGTTGAGCTACAAATACGGAATGTAAGAGTGCGGCTCTCCAGGTGAAATGGCGGGTAAAGAACTGTTAACTAACTAAAGCAGGCACTCCTCTCTGGCCACACACCCATTCTGATTTGGTGGCGATCTCTAACCCAGCCGCTCCATCACCCTCTGTGTGGGATCGTAGACTTCCTGGTCTGCTCTCCCTTCTTAGCTGAAAAAGTCTGTAAAACTGACAGGTCTTTGTGCTGGTGGCACTTGGAGGAATTCTGATGTCCTCCAACCTGTGAGGACAGAGATCCCAGTTGCTAGAAACAGGATAAATACGAGGGTGAAACCAAGGCTCCATCCCTGAGTGCTGGCCTCACAATTAAGCAGCGCCCTAACAGGTAAGTCCCCAGGCTCTTGGTGAACAGAAATCGTTACAAGCCAAGTCTCCTTCTGCAAACTAACCTTAGAGCACAAACAGAAGGGCTGGCGATGGCTGGCGACGACGTGAGGAGCCCAGAAGGGGGAGGGCCGGAATGGAAGAGTTCACATCGCCAACTCTGGCGACCCAAGTTTGATTCCCAAAGCTCACAGAGGAGGAAACAGTGGGAAGAAGGTATCCAGTTTAAATGGTCAAAAGACAGAAGGACATGCAGGTGACGCCCTGTGCTCTGCCCTGCTGTTGTATTTCTAGAGAGGTTGAATGAAGTCACAGGGAAGGTCCAACACCACAGAGACGCTCTAACGGGCTACTAGGGCATGCGTCATCAGTTAGAGGGCACAGCCACACTGAGAAGGACAAGCAAGGGCCATCCATACAAGAGGTGACAGACAAGAAAGGAAGCACTCAAGGGAGACCTCAAGGAAGGAACATTAACAGCACAAGGGAGGTTCAGCCTGGCAGGACTGAGCCAGGCTGAAGAGAATGACGCCAAGCTCCCTGCAGAAGAACCGGCCTCCTGGTACACCAACAGCCCTAACTTCACCCTCAGCTCTGCACCGCCTCATCGCTGGCTCACTGGGAAGCCACAGTCCTACTGATCTTGTTTCCAAAACCTTGGGAACACTGCAGGAAACGTGCTAGAAAGCCTTCATTTTCACAAATTCTAACTCCTTTTCTCCTCGCCTCTAATTTTTTAAAGGTCACATGTTTCTAATGGAGCAGTCAATACCCAAGTGAAACTCACTGCTAAGGCACAAACACCCTTGTTTGCTTAACTGTTAACATGCCTGCTGGACGTTACTGCCCCTGCACTGGGTAAGTCAGGAGTGCGGCTCACACGGTGAGGTGCAGATTTTGTGCACACACTACTGAATAAAGTCCTCACGGACTGAATTCTCAGAGCGCTGTGTTGAGAGGCTTTTCCTTACACACACCTTGGCCTTGCACAGAAGTGACCTCACTTTCCTTCAAGGTATTCATTAGTGCGTTTAAGAGAACAGAGCCCAGAGCCCAGAGCAAAGGCCAAACAAACACAAAACAATCAACTCCAAATCACTCCTGAATGGTTTAGGAAAGACATCGGAAGTGAATTTCAATCCTTAAGTTATTAAGCCAGTGGACAAATCCAGGTTTGTAACAACTCCTAGCCTTGGCCTCACATGCTGCTTCCGTAGGAGGAGGAAGAAGAGCACACGGGAGTAGAGAGAGGCAGTAGGTAAGCAATCCTGATACCGGTGGAAGAGCCACCCTGACAGCCCTGATGAGATGGATGTCACATCTCCAAAATCGCAGTGCCAGGGGGTGGGGATTTAGCTCAGCGGTAGAGCGCTTGCCTAGCAAGCGCAAGGCCCTGGGTTCAGTCCCCAGCTCCGAAAAAAAAGAAGAGAAAAAAATCGCAGTGCCAGTCACGTCACATTAAGTCCCAGCAACCACAGGACCAGCTTAAGCTAGGCATCCCTCCAGACAGCCTGAGGCCTGCAGCCTCGCCTAGAGGGTGAGCAGCCCTTGACAATGGCAGCACTCGGGACTACTGACGGCCACTCCTCGGCAGGCTCTGACCGTCTTTTACGAGTACAGAAGAAAGCCAGGCTGCAGTGAAGGAGTGGGGAGCCCACAATGTTGAGCTGCCCGAGGCAGCACGGACACTGCTGTACTCACAGGTAAGTGATGCTGAGTGACTGGCTCTGTAAGGTGCTTCAGCAGCTACAGAGCCCTGAGCACGGGTACAGGGAGGAGACGGCCCGGCCCCTCCCACACTCACCTCATCTTCCTCCTCCTGGATCTTGACGGAGCTTTCCGGGGACTTGGCAGGCTTCTGGTTGGTGGGCCCGTTGGCCTCCTCTTTGCCATGCTCGGCTTCCCACTCCTGTAAAACTTCATCTATGCTGAAGCGGCGCCGGTAATTCACAAAAAAGTTTTTCACCTGAACAACTGACTTGTTCCCGATCACATCTGAGATTGCCTGAAAATCCCGCCCGTATTTCCTAATGGCTAAGGACAGAAGAGAATATTTTTTAAAAAATTTAGTATAGGAGAAAAAAGTTTAAACTTTTATTTATCTATTTACTTTTATTTTATGCATGCGAGAGTTTTTCCTGCATACGTGTCTGTGTACCACACGGGACCCTTGTGCCTGCAGAGTGGAATGAAATCTCGAACTGGAATCACATGGAGGCCCTCGGGAGCAAACCTGGCTCCTCTGAGGGAGCAGCAAGCGCTGTTACCATTTTTTAAACAGCACAACTGAGGCAGGAGATGGCCGAGCAGGTAAAGCACTTACTGATGGACATTATGTTACAGGAGCAGAAAAACAAGGCAGTCACCTTTAGAGGTGTCTTACAGATGGACGACGGCATAGAAGCTTAGTAAAATCCTGCCTACTGGAGACCTCTGACGTCATACACGCGAGCTGCTGTGGACGTTCCGCTTGGCCTGTTCAGAGTTCTGGTCTAAAACATTCCCTTTCTTCTTCTCACGCTCACACTCCCTTTGTCCTCTGAGATTCCTGCTCACCCATTCAGAGTGCAATGAGCGAACTCTAAAGTAGAACGCACTCACAGCTTAGACAACTGTGGCTTTCACGCGTTTAAAAGACAGGAAAGGCCTAGGCCTGTAACTCCAGCCCCTGGGAGTCTGAAGCAGAGGGATTCTGAGTTCCCAGCCAGCCTGAGCAGAAGCTGAGACTTTCAAAACTAAGCGGACTGAGGGTGTTTCACAGTGGTGTAGCATCTGCCCAGAATGGCCCTAGGTTCAATCCTTAGCAACCACATGGGTGCACACACACACATGGCCAGGAGACGGAGCTGCTGTGAGAGCAACTTCAGAGTTAGTTTCCATGCACTAAGGAGAGCCCCCTCGTACCTTGTACGGCGAGAAGCTGCTCTTCTGTCGTCCAGCGTGCGTTACATTTCTGAATAACCTAGATATCCAAATGGATTGTCAACTTGTTACATCATCTTTATGGAAGCTCAATGAATTTTTTTCATGTCAGGATTTTGATACAAACTTGGTTCCTAAAATTATATCTATATCTTTCCAAAACAAGACACATTAAAGATATGTACCAAACAGATACCAACATTTCAAGCACATAAACTCCACCCTGGTTCTACGATCAATAGAACCCTACCTCCGGAAGTCGATAAGGCTCTATCCCACCAGCGAGCTTTTCCTTAAGAGCGCTGTTTGTCTGCTTCATGTTCTGAATCTAAGAGAGAGAAAAGAGTTTTGTTTTAAATAAATGAGAATTGGGAAAGTCATCTCTGATGGGGAAAAAGGACAACCATGACAGCAAAATCCTTACAAGCCTAACTCCAGATGTAATGTCTTCACCTTCTCACAAATGATCTTTTTCCTATTTTTTGCCTGACTTAGCACACTGAGTTTTATATGTATGCATGCATGCATACATGTATGTCATGAGACGCAGAGAGGAGGAAAGAATTCAGCCACATTCTTTTTAATGCCCCGTGGATACCCAAAGGAGACAGACAAGTGTGTCCTTGTCCTGCAGCTCTCAGGATAGGACATTTCCCATGTGTGATGGGGTGGACCTCTGACTTTTAACATTCTCGTTTTTGAAAAAGCCACAGGGGGTTGGGGATTTAGCTCAGCGGTAGAGTGCTTGCCTAGAAGGGCCCTGTCTGTTCCCCAGCTCCAAAAAAAAAAAAAAAAAAAAAAAAAAAAAGAAAAAGCCACAGAAGGAAAGACCAGAAGTGAGACAGGAGAGCACCAAAGCTTCAGGAGGGGCAGGCATCACCAAAGAAAGAAATCGTTTCTGCTTTTGTTTTGTTTCTCAGTCAGGGTTTCTCTGTGTACTCTTGGAGGTCTTGGAATTCACTCTGTAGACCAGGCTGGCCTTGAACTCTCAGGGATCCCCCGCCTCTACCTCCCAAGTGCTAGGATCGCCTGGCTAAGAAGAAACCTTACTAGTGAAGTAACATTTAAAGCAAGACTTTAGGAAAGACACGGCACACCATTTAATTCCCCTTCCCTGTACTGGACAGAAGCTTAAGACCTGACTCTATCACTAATACATAGACAGACAGACAGACAGACAGACAGACAGACAGACACACACACACGCGCGCGCGCGCGCGCGCACACACACACACACACACAGCCCTGCTATACCCTTAATACAAGAGTCTTGCTACGTTCCTAGGCTATCCTGGACTGGGCTGAGCATGCTGCCCTCCTGCCTCAGCCTCCTAAAGAGCGGAGACGCAGCTCGTCTCACCAGGCTCTGCTTTCTGCCTTCATTTTTGCCTCTTTCAAAAATTAGTTTGAAGTGTTGAGTGTGGCCATCAGCAGACAACTCTGTACAGTTGATTCCTCCTTTGGGGCTTTGGGGGACTTAGATGAGTTTCATCTAGGCGATTTCACTAGGCCCCATCTGGCTTCTTAAACAGCCTTTTATACCAACGTATTCTTTTTTTCCTTTTTGTCTGTCCTGTGTTTTCAAGATAGGATCTTACTATGTAGCATAGCAGACCTGAACTTGCGGTGGCCTCACACGACCAGAGACGGGCCTACCCCTGCTCTCGTGTGCACGACTACTTCTGGCTTCTACACAGTCTTTTAAAATTCCGTTTTGTTAAGTGCTTTGGGCTGGGTTGTTCTTTGAGATAAGTTCTCACTTTGTAGCCCATGCTGGTTCTGTCTCCAACTCACAAGTTTGGACTTAGACTTGGAGACCAGCCCAGGCTAGGGAGTACGCCTTGTCTTCAGAAAACCCACCAAGGATAGGTAGAGAGCTAGAACCCAGGGTTTAGAGTTACAACAGACAGTTTAGTGGTCAACATAGTTGTCAACTGGAAAGGAAATTGAGTAAGAATCAGGATACTGCTGTGTGGCATTTAAAGAAAAAACAAGCCATGTACCGATGTAGCTGCCCTATTGCTCCTCCACCCCCTGCCCCCAAACCTCCTAGGTAAACATACCATACTGTATCTTGTTCAGGGGGACTCTTCTGTCCTGTGAGACCACTCATTCTCTCCTCAGAACCTCCTGCCACAAGCTTACCCACTGAGAGGAGGACACTCTAGCCCCAGCCCTCAGTCTTCAAAGTTATGCGGCTCCTGAAAGCCAGGAGTAGAGTATAGGCTTCTGGCAGAAGCCTTTGTTTCCCCTGCTCACAGGGAGAGAGAGGCTGCTGGCCCCACCACCATCTTCTTTTCTTATAGCCCTATATAGATTCAAAGAGTTCAAAATGGCTTCTGTAGCTTTCAACACAGCAACCAGTGAGGCTTCTTGAACTGGTCAATCATGTATTTTGTTCCTTTGAAGTGAGTCTTTCCTTGACATACCTGCAAAATTAGGTTCCTAAAGTTACCAATCCACTGACTGGCTGCCGTTTGGACTCTCCAAGTGCATCTAAGCTTCTGTCTCCTCATGACTATGTTAGGCTCTAAGCCCTCCCTCTTCAAAACTGCCAATCTGAGTAGTTAATTTAAATCAAAAACACTCTCATCCTTGACCCTGCTGAGAAAAGAGTGTCCCTTCCTTTTACAGTTAGCATCACCCCTGCATCCCCACTCAGCAGAGCTCCCCCACTGTAGGCAACACCAACAGTGTCCTAGCACAGCAGCCCAGGCAGATCAGACTGTAAGGATTAATCTTCTCATTTGAAAAGAGGTCTCTAGGAAGATTAAGTGAGTCCCCTAAGATCAGAGCATAGCTGTGCTGGCAGCAGATTAGACTCTGGGAGGATGCTTGCCCCTTGTCTGTGCTGCCTCCTTAAACTAAGGAAAGGCAGAGCTGTCAGTTCCACCATCTGGAGCCCGACCACCTCTGACAGCTGGCTCCCCATCACGCAGCCTCATCAACCAAGAGGAGGAGGAGAGACAGGAAGAGCAAAGGACAGAGAGGGGAGAAGAACACCGACAGATGGAAGGCCTGCTCTAGATTGTGAAGCTGACCATGATAAGTCAACGTTATAGCCATGAACTCGATGCATAACTGGTGCTATGCCTGCAGTCTCAGGTACAACTCCCATCACTGACACACTCTCCCCAAACACCTATAATAAGAGCACCCCAAATGTACCAAATATCTTAGAATTGAAGGATGTGTAAGCCTTGCACATCAAAAATGATACAACACAAATAATTAAAGATCTGTATAGGTGGATGGGGAATATCATCTCTAATCAAAAAACCCTATAAGGATAATAATTTCAGGGGCTGGAGAGATGGCTCAGTGGTTAAGAGCACTGACTGCTCTTCCAGAGGTCCTGAGTTCAAATCCCAGATGGCTCAGAACCATCTGTAATGGGATCTGATGCTCTCTTCTGGTGTGTCTGAAGAAAGCAGTGTACTCATACATTAAATAAATAATATTAAAAAATATAGTAATTTGAGAGCTGGCAGTGGTAGTGAAACATGCCTTTATCTAACAGGCAGATCTCTGAGTTTGAGGCTGCCAGGTCTACAGAGCGAGTTTCAGGACAGGTAAGGGCTACACAGAGATACTGTCTTAAAACAATATAAAACAAAACAAAAGGTATTAATTTAATAGCTGTAACAAAATCTTAATCAAAATTTGAGTAGAATTGCTTTTTCTGGAACTGAAAAGGTGATACAAAGTCTTAAGGAGAAAGGACAGGGCCAAGGGTAGGAGAGACCTAGCTGGCTTCCCTACCACACACAGAACGCATGTCACAGACCAGGGCATCAGGCATTGGTGAAGGGCAGACAGCAGACCGGAGAGCATAAACCCAGACCTGCCCACTTTCAAACAAAGGTCTCAATGCCCCACAGGGGAAACTTTTCAGTAACCAACAGTTGGTCAAATAGATGTTCGCACTCAAACACCTACATGCAACACCACACCCAGAAACGGACTTCTCAGTAGGCTCGAGGTCAAAGGTCAAAGGCTGGGCCAACAAGGCTTAGATGACATTCTGCACAGGCCCTCACCTGAGAGAGGTTCTTTAGGAAGATGAACTTATCTTATGTGTACAGGCCTTTGCCTGTACTGTCTGTGCCCCTGCAAGCTTCTTTCTTATCAGCACTCAAAAACCTACCAACCTAGGAAGAAAAAACATGGGAAACCGTGCTTCTTTAATTAATTTCAGAAAATACAGTTAACAGGAGTAGGGGAAGAACAAAGTGGTAAATTATCCATGAGATGGATAGGAAAGAATTTAGAGCTGGAAAAAGGGCAGCTCCATGAGGAGATACAGTCTGTGGCCAGCCTGAGCTAAGTGGCATGTCAGTGTTAAATAAACACACTCACCCCTAAAATCAGTCCAGTAGAAAACCAAGGACAAAGACAGGGTAGACATCCTCAAAAACGAGGACAGCCTCAGGGCTGACAACTAAGTGGCAGGTAAGCGATGTCAATGAAGCCCAAGGAGACCTCATCACAACACACCAGAGAAAGGCCACAATTTAAAGACAAGTGCTGGCAGCAAGTACAACAACCATTATCACTGGAGACGGCAACGTCACCCTGAGGAGGGTCAGCCATGCCTGGGTATGATATTTCTGTTGTGACAACTGGGGGGGGGAAGGTGGACAACAGTGAGTAGGAGGTAGGGAGGTGGTGCCCAGAACACACAGGTCAGTCCACAGTGGACTGTGGGTGGGAGGGGCTGGCACAGCACAAAGTACGTGTGAACTGGAAGGACGCTGAGGAAAGCCCTGGACATAGGACGGACAACCTGTCGTCCTCCGCGGGATCTAAGGGACGCGCTCTACAGAGATGCAAGCACACAGCCCAGATTCATAACTACTATGGGAACAGCTTGTGTAACAGCCCCAATGCAAACAACCCAAATGTCCACCACAGCATATGTACTGCTAGTGGGTGTTTCTAAAGAATGAGAAAGAGCAGATCAAAAGTAGAGCTTTATAAAACACGGCACATCTCATAAAACCCCAAAACCATCCCCTTAGGTAATACAATAGAGGCAGACTGAAACAATCCCAGACGGTTCTTTTAACGGTGGTGAAAACCAAACCCAGGGCGTCCCACAAACTGAGCAAGTGTTCTACCACTGACTACATTACAAGCCTCAGCCCAGAATCTGCACTTCAAAATCGCAACAGCAGCCCTCTCCTGGGAGGCGGCGAAGGGGTGAGAGGTATGATGGAGTCTCAGAGCTTGAAGGGGATGGTGGTGAGGGCACTACAGGCAGTGCTCTATCCCCGACACAGATAAAGGTTACTTGAGTGTATTATACTGTAAAAGTCAGTGGTATGCACACACACTCACACACGCGCACACGTACATACGTGCACACGTACATACGCGCACGCACACACACAAACACAAACATATGCACACACATACACTTTTTATTTATATAAATAGTCATATGAATTTCTCTCTATAAAATGGCTCAGGGTTGGGGATTTAGCTCTCAGTGGTAGAGCGCTTGCCTAGGAAGCTAAAGGCCCTGGGTTCGGGTCCCCAGCTCCGAAAAAAAAAGAACCAAAAAAAAAAAAAAAAAAAAAACAAAATGGCTCGATCTAAAAGTAACTTTAGAGGGAAGGGGCAATATCCAAGATGACCCACCCAGCTCCTTAGCCAGCAACAGGCTGTGGAAGCCTGGCAGTCGAAGCTCAATCCCTAGACTCCATAAAAAGGCAGAAGCAAAGAATCAACTCCAAAAGCTGTCTTCCGAACTCATACACACAGCATTTCACCTTCCCCGTGTCTGTGAGGGCATCTGGTGTGCAGGCTGACGTCTGCACACAGGCTGCAGTACCTGCCGTTTGATGGAGACCAGCTCCATGTCCAGCTGTCTCAGCACCGTGGTCGCAGCAGTAGCGTTAGCAGACACAGCCTCCACGTCTTCTTGGGAAAGAAACATGCCTTTTGGAGGTTTCCTCTTTGCTCTATTTTTAGCTTGTGTGCTATGTTTTTCTTTTTTGACCTGAGGAACTGTCTCAGTAGGGGGTACCTGCGTGATATACATATTGGGTAAATAAAATTAAAAGGCAGAAATGTCAAAGTAGCATTTGTCATTAACATAGCCCCAAACAATCTAAACCAATCACCATGCTTATCTAAGCGCCAACCACTTAAAGATAAACTGTGGCTAAGCACAAAGAACATTGCTTTCTTCAATAGAAACATTGTATTCTTCCTCGGCTGGCCTCTGTGTTAAGGAAAAAGGCAACAGGAGAGAAACAACAGTCTGAATTCTCTCTTGAGCCCTGTGGCCACTTAGATGGCTATGTGATAGGCAGATGAAGTGAGGAGATCGCCTCTAGAGGCTGTGGGAGTTGGAAGGAGGAGCAGTGGTCTGAAGTTTCCCATTACGAAATACAAACTTTGGGACTGGAGAGAGGGTCGGTGATTACAACCCTCTCCTTCAGACCCAGGTTCAATTCCCAGCATCCACAAAGCAGCTCACAGCTGCCTGAAACTTTTTCAGAGCATCTGAACCCTCACACAAGCATGCATGCATGAAAAACACCAATGTACATAAAATAAAAATAGTTAAAAAGAAGAACATGAAACTGGCATTTCATACATCATTTCTTCTTGGACAACTTTTAGCTTTTAGAGTGAATTATAATTTGTTCTAAAACTGTGCTATCATTCTTAAATCATTGGGCTAATTTTTAAAAATACTTTCCCTAATATCAAAGCCTTCAGGAATAAAAAACCAAAGTATTTACAACGAAAGGATTATGTCTCACAGGTAATCTCTGAAACAGAGGGTTTTAAGTTGGGCACCGTGGCGATATATTTGTAGTCCCAGCATTTGGGAGGCAGAGGCAGGAGGATCAAGAGTTCATGGTCATTCTCAGCTACACAGTGAGACGGGGGCCAACCTGTGTTATATGCACATGGGACACCTTAAGGCAACAATTCTCAACAATTCAACTTGTAGAAATTATTTTAATAAGAAAATTTGTATAAAGACTTAGACACATGACCATTAACTCCCTACTGTTCATGGAGAGAGGCCTTAAGTAAGCTATCAAGCTGTTTAAGACCAGTTAACTCAAGTCTAAAATGTTCATATGGTGAAGTAATCCATGGGCTATGTATATGAGTATATTTGAAATACATTTCAAAAACTGTACTTTTAGAAATAAAAATCCTGAACTTTATATATATGCACATATGTTCTAGAGACAGCTGCCTTAAAAGCTACCAGAATGGAGCAGTGACTATGCAGGCGAGGACGCTGTAAATCACTTTAACTCCCGTTTGTCTGCTGACCTCCACTGTCTATTTTTATATAAAAATCATGTAACATTGCTACAGGGTTACATTTAGTCTTTTGTTTTTCCAAGCTTAAAACAACCATCCCTGCCATTACGGGACAGAGAGCAGAGATGCCTCTGTGGTCCAAGTGACCACAGCCCCTGCCCACTCACTTCACAGCTGCTGGGCAGCCCCTGAACCATGGCAGTCACACCCAGAGGAGCTGAGGAGTCCTTTATGGACAGAACTAGTACTGGCATCTACTGCCCAAGAATACTGGCGAGGGAAATACCTCCTTTTTGCTTTCTCTGTTTGGGTCAATGTCGATGTCGACGGGATTACTGCCGTTTGTTTCTTCCAGTTCGTCCTCACTGGAAGAAAAGACCAGGGGACGGGAAGGTTATTCTGTGTTACTTCAGTCCACACGAAAACTACAAGTGCACTCTAAAATTGCTCTGTACATCTACAGACTGCTTCATTTATATAGATTTTTATATAGACTTCCAACTTGGTAGTTTTTTTGGTCCAGTGGTTCTCAACTCTCCTAGTGTTACAACCCCTTAAATACAGTTCTCCATGTTGGGGTGACCCTCAACCATAATAAAATTTTCATTGCTACTTCATAAATGTAATTGTTATGATGCTAATATAAATCTTTTTTGGAGACAGAGGTTTGATCTAGGTTGAGAACCGCTGCTCTGGAGATCTGAGAAATTTTGCCCAGAGTCCTAGCCAGTGATTTTACAGACGTCGTATGGGAGGTCAGTGACCACTTACGTGCTACTCTCACGGCCCTGTACTGAAGTGCTGGGAAGACTGTATCCTAACAGGGTAAAGGTCCTGAGGAGAGGGAGCAGGGGGACAACACTTCTCAGGACCAATGCAGTAATGCACAGAGGAGCCCCCGGGCATCAAGTGTCACCGCGCTGGCTGTGCATGTCAGAGTCAGGTCGACAGGCCCCAGCCTGCTCCATTCAACCCTGACTATTACTTAGCAGAGCACATCTGCCCGCAGCAACGACTCTAATGCATAACCAAACTAGGCCTGAGATAAAGACGATAAAAGCATTGATCAAAAGAGTACGGAGCCAGGCGTAACGGCACATGCCTTTAACCCTAGCACTAGAAATACAGTGGTAGGCAGATGGATGTCAGTGAGTTTGAGGCCCGCCTGCTCTACATAGTGAGTTCCAGGACAGCCAGAGTTACTTCGAGAGCCCCTAGAATGTATTACAGAAAACCCGGAGAGCCTATGTTTTTAAAGGACACATACACCCCTGTCACTCTAACACAGAAGCCTGCCTTCTGAGAACCAAGCATCTGACTGGCCCTGAACAACCTGCCCAGCAGAGCCCTCAGAGCTGACCCTCGGCCTCACCAAGTGTGGGGTTACAGCCATTTTCACTCATCTCTGCTACATGTTAAGCCGAGGAAGCAAGAAATAAGACACACCACACCCTTCCTTCCTGAAGCCTAACGAGTTATCCGTAAAGTGAATACCAGGACTGGGAGGCTGACTCAATGGTAGAGTACCAGCAATGTGCGACTGTTAGCTTCAGACCTCGTAGCGAGTTCCGAGGGGGTGGGGTGCACACAAAACTAACAGCGACAACAAACCAATGCCCCTCTAAGAGACCATGACCCGATTCTCTAGCATCTCCATCACGAGACGCATGGTTAGGGGAGTAGGGCAGTGCTGGTCAGCACTCGTTTCCAACTTGACAGGATCTAGATCAGCCAGGAGACAAGCTCCCTTCCAGGCAAATACTCATGAGGGATTTCTAGGTCAGGTGAGCTGAGGGGTGAGCCAAGGCCATTCCATGGGGTGGGGTCAGGGGGTGAATGACAAACAGGAAGTACAGTGAGCAGTAGCAGCTCTCCCTCGGATTCCTGACCTGGCAAATTCTCTCTCTCAAGCCCCTGCTGCCGCGTCTGACCTCTTCTTGAGCTGTTTAAACAAGGTGAACGAAATCCACTGTCTTCTCTTCAAAGCAGGCTAACCGTGAACACGTGCTACACGACTCTTTTCCCACACTCAGCAGATTCTGACCCATGAAGCAGCACCCTCCTTATCAGAGGTGTCGGCTTCAGGGCAGGAAGGAGCGTGTTACATCACTGACTGAAAAGCAAGAACCACACAGGGACTTTCACGTCCACTGCCTCTCAGGCCAAGGCAACTGCAGGGCCTTGAGTCACAGCCCCTTCCCCTCTGTCCCCGGCCCTTAGACACACAGGTGGTCAGGTGACACCGCAGGAGCGCGCGCGCTTACCTTTCTTCTCGCTCACGCTTTTGTTTCCGAGCGTGACGGTCCATCACACTGGTTTTAGTTCTGGTTTTCTTCCAAGAGTAGTAAAACTTCACCAAGCTGGCTATGGATTTATCGGGAAGCTAAATGCGGAAATCAAATTGGTGCAGAGTGAAGCTAGCGTTTGGCAGTCAAGAGTGCTGAAGATACGGTTCATAAGATCATTTAAAACAGAGACGGAAAACCAACAAAATGCGTTTTCCTTTTTAAAACATTAACTTTATTATAAAAAAGTTGGATTAAAAAGAAAGAAAGAAAGAAAGAAAGAAAGAAAGAAAGAAAGAAAGAAAGAAATCACACACCAAAATTAACTGGCCCCAAAGACCATACAACTCAATGAACTCCTATGCAGTTAAAGAGGCCATTCAGAAGCAAAGCTGTAGAGTTTCACCTAGGATTTTGTGCTTTCAATATTGAGTGTTTTTATGCGCTTTATCAATCACCAAAAATGAAAAAATTCATTAAGTTTGAACTACAAAAATAACTTTTTATTTATTTTTCAAAATAATACATCTTCTTTTTTAATTTTTTGAATTTGTATAGCTCTGGCTGTCCTAGAACTCAAACTGTAGACTAGGCTAGTCTTGAAGAAAGAGCTCCATCTGCCTCTGCCTTCAAATACCACTGTTTGGGTTTTGGGGTTTTTGTTTGTTTGTTTGCTAGCCTGAAAACTAGCAAGCACCAGCAAATCTGTTGCCACCCTGGACCCTACCTACCCACCCCACCCCCGCCCCACTGGAGCTGCACTTATGTGTACAAAATGCCTGAACCGTTCTGTGGGTTCTAGGATTTGAATTTAGTTTCCATGACCAGAGTTAGGACAACTCTCCTACCCCTAGCTAGCTCTCCAGCACCTACATTTAATCTTTACAAATTCACGTAAACATTTAATGCAAGCACCAGTGAACTTTAAACTGGAGTTTATCAATACTTTCTAGACAGTAAAAAATATAGCCAAGTATGGTGGCGCACACCCTTAATTCTAGCACTCGGGAGGCAAAGGCAGGAAGATCTCTGTGAGTTCAAGGACCCGGTCTATACGGTGAGTTGTACGTCAGTCAGGGTTACACAGAAAAACCTTGTCTCAAAAAACCAAAACCCATCCAACCAAAAAAGCACACATACAGACAAGGACTGTGATGATGTTCCTTCAAAAGCAATCAGAGGTCCTGCCTGCTGACGTAACCTTCTGAGGAGACCAGCTACGGGGTGGAGGGGTGGTGGGTGTGGGTGTGTGGAGCGGGCTGTGGAGGCAGAGCTTACAGACTTGGACCAGCACAGCTTCACTCTGCACTGGAACTGCTGAGCTACAGAGTAGATTTTTAAAAAGCAATTTAGTAAGCTGCTTTTTCTAAAGGGGATTTTATTCAAAAGGAAATACTTGGGGCTAGAGACATGGCTCAAAGGCCATGGGTTCAATTCCCAGTACCGCATGCCAGCTCGCAGATGTTTGGAATTCCTGCTCCAGATCTGATACTCGCTCTTCTAGTCTCTGTAAGCACCAGGCACACAGCGGACAGAGACGCACACGCACATGAAACAAGCGAGCACATAAACAAATGAGATGTTTAAAGTCGATGATAACTCTGTCTCACGTATAGCATAAGAAGCAGAAATAAAACAGCGGCAGCAGCAGGAACAGAACAACAAACCCCCACTTACCATTTGCTGGATTCTATGAAAAGTCTTCCCGTGGAAACTAAAGGCTTGCTCAAATAAGACTTTGTCTTCTACCGTCCACTCATCGGGAAAGGGGGTGAAGTTGGGCAAGTCGGCCAGTGATTTCTCGATGTTATGCTTATGCCAAAAGAGCATCCCAAGAGCCTGGGAGAATGGTATAGGTGAGACTTTAGACCACATGAGTCAAACATTAAAATGGGGGTGAAAGAGCAAACGGGCACCATGTGCTGACAACAGACAGCGGGGAGACTGCCGCATGCGCCGCAGAGCTCCGGGTTCTGTGATCAGAGGGACATCCAGTCTATCACCCCAAGCACTTTTTAGCATACAGCTCGATGGTGCTGATGGTGCTGAGTGCACGCACGCACGCATGCACGCACGCACGGCATGTGTGCCCATGCTCAGCACTCGCCGTCTGTGAAAGAAGCATGGTGCCTGGTCAGTAGCAACGCTCATCCTCCAACACCTCTGTCTCAGGCCCAGCAGCCTGTATTCTGACTTCTCTCAATCAGTCTCAAACATGTGGAAAACAGACATTTTTGTCCTTCAAGATATGGTCTCCCTATGCTTACTTCAAACTCAATTCTCCTGCCTTAGTCCTGCAGCGGTGGGATCACAGGTTTCTAGCTATTCTTTCTGGTTGCCACAGGGATTACATTAAACACTCTAAAGTTGTAAGATTTACACTGGAATTATAGGAGAGTAGTTTCAACAAAATAAAAAAATTTAGCTTCTTAAACAGCCACCTCACCTCTTTCAGTTGTGGACACCGGAGGATTCTATCTATGGTCATACATCAGCAAAGAAAGGCAAGCTAGTGCCTCAGAGGAATCATTAGGCTACATGGAAATGCAGTGCCACAGCCACTGAGCTCTCGGACGATCCCCTCCGCTGTGCCTGTCTTAAATTGTTACCTGACTCTAGTCCAGTGTCCTTCATTTCTCCCATAGCACTCTTGAAGGGCAAACAGATTTAACACAGAACCCATGGTGAGTCCTTTATTATTCTTTTAAATCTGTTAATGTCTTAGTTTAAAAATTTTTTTTTTTTTTGGTTCTTTTTTTTTTTTTTGAGCTGGGGATCAACCCAGGGCCTTGCCTTCCTAGGCAAGCGCCTACCACTGAGCTAAATCCCAACCCCTTAGTTTAAAAATTTTTTTTTTTACATTTTTTTTTTTTCAGAGCTGAAGACCGAACCCAGGGCCTTGTGCTTGCGAGGCAAGCGCTCTACCACTGAGCTAAATCCCCAACCCCCTAGTTTAAAATTTAATTGTGTTTGTGTGCTTGACTGCACTCACGTGTGTGCTTATGTGCGCCAATGTCAAAGCGCCCATGCGTGTGACAGAGGATAGCTGGCATGGGTGGATGCTCTCCTTCTAGCTCATGGACTTGAGGAATGGACTCAGTCATCAGGTTTGGCGGTGATACCCTTACTCGCAGAGCCACAGACCAGCTCTGTCCGGTGTGGAAACCTCTCTCTCTCCCATTCTCTGTACATACAGAGTGAGCCCAGGATCCACTGCTCAGCTGACTGAACGCCTCTCCACCCTAAGCAGACACTCCTTGGTTGACAGCTGTCAGGTAGTTTGTTGGTCCCTTTCCCATCACCGCACCATCTATGGAACTCTAAAGATCCCGATAGCGAATCTGGTCACTTTATTTTACTTTCACCTTTGGCTGTTTTTTCTCCATCTTTATTACTTGAGTATTTCTTATTTACATTTCGATTGTTATTCCCTTTCCCAGTTTCCAGGCCAACATCCCCCTAGCCCCTCCCCCCTTCTATATGGGTGTTCCCCTCCCCATCCTCCCCCCATTACCACCCTCCCCCAACAATCACATTCACTGGGGGTTCAGTCTTAGCAGGACCCAGGGCTTCCCCTTCCACTGGTGCTCTTACTAGGATATTCATTGCTACCTATGAGGTCAGAGTCCAGGGTCAGTCCATGTATAGTCTTTTAGGTAGTGGCTTAGTCCCTGGAAGCTCTGGTTGGTTGGCATTGTTGTTCATATGGGGTCTCAAGCCCCTTCAAGCTCTTCCAGTCCTTTCTCTGATTCCTTCAACGGGGAGTCCCATTCTAAGTTCAGTGGTTTAATGATGGCATTCGCCGATGTATTTGACATATTCTGGCTGTGTCTCTCAGGAGAGATCTACATCCGGTCCTGTCGGCCTGCACTTCTTTGCTTCATCCATCTCGTCTAATTTGGTGGCTGTATATGTATGGGCCATGTGTGGGGCAGGCTCTGAACATCTTTGGTTTTTGTGTACTTCGTTCTGAATCTCGGCGTGGGTAAGCTCATCAATATGAAGTACGTTGAGCTATTTTTAGATGACATTAATTTAGGAGGGTCTGTCCACTTATTTCCCCTTCGAAACCTCTTCTGATTCCTTCTATCTTCTCCCAAAGCTCCCTAACACTTACATTGTTCTCCCTGAGGACGTCCCACAGGGTCTTCTTCACCCTTGTTCATCCCCTCCCCCATAACACTCAGAAAGTTTGCCTTTTCCTGCGCTGGGAGTATAGTTCAGTAGTAGAATACTTCTTTAAGCATACAAGATATCCTGATCCCCTACCTCCAGTACCACAGACAATAAAACAAATTGTCCTATGTTCAAATGCAATGATCTGCCTACTCAAAATGGCCCTTCTGAGAATTAGTAAGTTAATTAAAATCTTGGGGTAAATAGTGGGGATTTAGTTCAGTGATGGATCACTTGCCTGGCATGTTCAAGATTCTGGAATTAGTCCCTAGCACCAATTTACTCAATCTCTGCTCCCAGTGTGCATGCATGCGTACGTGTGTGTGTGTGTGTGTGTGTGTGTGTGTGTGTGTGTGTGTGTGTGTGTGTGAGATCTGACATTAGGTATTTTTGAGGAATAGTTTCTGTTGGTTTAATTCTTGTATATCAATTTCTCAAAATTAAAAAATAAAAACCTCTATACTAGAGGAAGCCTTCTTGGACTCAAGATAAATACAACTCAGAAGTCTCAGAAGTTCCTAAGTTTCGAGACTGACAGGCACCCCCTCCCCAATTCCAGGTTATATGCAGGGACTCTTAGGGAGGAAGCCTGTGGACGGTCAAGCAGCTGGAAAGCAAGCAGGAAGCTCCTCGGCTGTTGGTCACGGCATTGTCATCACAGCAACAAGTTGAAACCAGCAAGTCCTTGCTTCTGAAAGCAGCCCCTGCGAGCTCCTGCCGGCTATGCTCGCTTGGGTGGAAGCTTTGACTCGGTGCACACACAAGTTCACCTGCCCAGGAAAGCTCACAGAGGTTTCCCTTCAGTGGCCATAACTTCTGGCTGTGAGGTCCGCTTTGTGTGTTCTCTGTTAAAAACTGGGCATCTAGGGACTGAGGAGACAGCTCAGTGGTTAAGAGCACTGAAGGCTCTTCCACAAGTCTGGTGTTCAGTTCCCAGCAACCACATGTGGCTCACAACCATCTGTAATGGAATCCGATGCCCTCTTCTGGTGTCTGAAGACAGTGACAGTGTACTCACATATTTAAAATAAATAACTAAAACTTAAAGACAAACAAACAAAACAAAACTGGTCATCTAGATTTAGCCATGCAATAGCCTTGCTGGTCAGATGCTTGTTTTTCCTGAGGTGCAGTTCCCTCTTCTGGCCCTTTTTATAACAACTGATCTGTCTATGCTCCAAGGGTCAGCATGAGGTGTGACTTTCTAGAGCTTTTCTGTGCCTATTTCTTTCTCTGGGCATACACAGAAACTTTCTAATTCTCTCCTCGCATGCCGCTCCCTTTGACTAACTTAATCTTCAGTGTCTGCCTCTCAGAAGAGAAAACTGCAGAGAGCAATAGGGAGGGCACTGGCCCTTTACTCCCAGAACGTGACTTCAGCTGGGAGCGAACTCAACAGGGAGGGTCAGCAAAATGACCACTGGCTTCTTTACCTGCCCTTTGATAACAATCAGTCACAGATCACAGGTCACTCGTTCAGATTCCCAACATGGCAAACAGGGTATGTTTGTGTACTCTAGTGCTCACAAGCTACACACAAGCTGCTGCAGGAATAAATGTGCAGTTGCAGTAAGGGAGAGACAGCCACTGCCTGTCTGTGGAGGGGAAACAACCAAAGCTTCAGGCTTCTCCGTGTGTTTTGTTTGTTTGTTTTTGTTTTTCTCTATGTAGCCCTGGCTCTCCTAGAACTCACTCTGTAGACCAGGTTGGCTTCAAAGTCAGAGATCACCTGCTTCAGCTCGTGTTCTCTGTGCTGCTCGGATTAAAGCCACATGGCACCACCACCAGGCCCACAGACTCAAGTGTGCGCAGGGTAGATGTGCTGCAGTCGTTACACCGCAGGGGCTTCCAACCCTCCTGGAAGAGGGAACTTGTTGTTTCAGCTCACTGAGAAGCCAGCTCTAGAGGTGAGCTTGTGTGTGGTTCTCCCTCCCATCACAGACTCAAGTACTTTCACCTTAAGGTGTTTTACAGGATCCTTGCCCGGAGATGGGCTGACAGTGTTCCTCATGCTATGACAGGGAGGGAAGAATAGCCAAACAGCCACGACGGAGACTATGGCTGACAACTAGACGGTAAACTTGTTCCAGAGGTCACTATCGTACAAAGGTGCCTGCAGTAGAAGAAAAAGCTGTGAATTCAGCTATGGGATGCTCGTCCAAGAGTGGCAATGATAGACCTCTACCTCAACCTAGCCAGTCAGCTGGATGTTGTGAGCAACAAGTCTGAGCATACAACGACCATAAACCATTATACAGTCAGTCAGATACCTTAAGGGATCGTTAAGCCATTACACAACAGGATGAGAAGCAATCTCGCATTCCAACAAGACAACGACTAGTTAGCATCCGCTCCCTTATGCCTGCCCACTCAATAAGGCTGGCACAGCCCACAGAGGACACTGACCAGGTCGGTGGCAAGCTCTGCTTTCTACAACAGAAAATGAACTTTACCTGCTCCATGTTGTACCCGTGCTTCTCTTTGGCAATAGCGATGTACTCGTCCACTGAAAAACAGAGGCGTCCAGTCAGTAATCAGCCTGAGCACAGCAAGACTATACTCACCAGAGCTGGCTCCTTCGAAACCTATCATGCTCATGTGGAAATAAAGAAATGCAACACAGAATAAAGCCCTAGTGTGCATCTAAATCCCCCAGAGGAACATCCAGATGGAGAGACACAAATATCAACCTATGTGCACACCGTGAGACTATGAACATTTTAAAAGTCCTGCTTCAAATTCCATCTCTAGGGTGTAGGAACTTTTTTAGTGTAAAAGAAAATAGGACAGACTAGAGAGATGGCTCAGCAATTAAGAGTACCAAGAGACGGGGTTGGGGATTTAGCTCAGTGGTAGAGCGCTTGCCTAGCAAGCGCAAGGCCCTGGGTTTGGTCCCCAGCTCCGGGGAAAAAAAGAAAAAAAAGAAAAAGAAAGAGTACCAAGAGACTTCTGGAGGACCCGAAGGATTCTTGGCTAACAACTACCTGTAACTCCAACTTAGGGACAGTGGGAATCTGGTTCCCTCTTCTAGTCTCTGCTGTAATCCCCACATACATGACACAAACAACATACACACTTACATACACATACACACACATATGTACGTAGACATAGTATTTTGTAATTTAAAAAACAAACAAGAGGGCTAGCTACCACAGCTCCTGTGTTGCCTGTCCGAGGCAGGCCTCACTACACAGACCAGGCTGCCTCTGATGAAGCCGACTGTGGCAGCTACACTCAGGCAGTCGTGGTGGTGATCTACAGGGGTCTGAGGCTGTGATGTGCATTACATGTGGAGCCTTGACACCCATGACAGAATCTGCTCTGTACCAGTCAACAGACAGAGTTTTAGCCATTACCCTTGAAATCCAACCAAGGCAGGACAGTTTGCTAAGTCAACGCCGATGGTATCGGCCCCAAAAGGCAGAGGCAGCACAGGTCGGCTGTGTTCACGAAGGATCAGGATCCAATCCAAGCTCTGCCTCCATCTATTGCTTGCAACAAAGTCGAGGCTGGCTTTGAACTTGTGGCAACAGCTCTATAACAGCGTCTGGCCGCAGAATGCGCCACATCAACGCTTCCCTACAGCAACGTGTGGGTTCTAGTTAATCAAAAGGGTCTAGCAAGGCGGTGCAGAGGTAGAAGGAGCGCCCGCTGCCGTCCTGGGGTCCACGCAGTAGAAGCAGTGTCGGCTGCAGCAGGCTCTCCTCTGACCTCCACACTTGCCTTCAATGGCAAAGGAGAAAGAACACAGATGAAAACTACTATGGTGACCTCAATTCCTCCTTCCCTCTCCCCGACACTGCAGATTCAGACCCCGTGATCCTGAATAGTCTACAAAGAGTGGTAGGCTCACACCACGAGGTAGGTTCGGGACAAAGCTTATGGTCTTAATGGCGTTTTAAAAAAAAAAAAATCGTGATTTGCAGTGACCCTAGGTACTGCAAAAGGAACACTACAGTAATTTCTGTCGTGGCTTAAAATTGAGAATGCCTAACATTTCTAAAGAGTGTAATAATGAGATTGGACATGTTGCTCAGTAGTGTGCAAAAGGTTCTGGGTTCAATTCCCAGCACAATAGAGTATGATTTAAAAAAAAAAAAAAAAGCCATGGTGGTCCCTTAATTATTATAAAAGAAGTTATCCTAAGACTCACATAGAAGCAAAGGGACATTTAAGTACAGCAGTCCTGCCACCTGGTGGACACAGAGATTACTACAGTGAACATCTGACTCCTGAATATCTTTAAGGAAAAAGAACACAAGGCAAGTCAGAATAAGATAAATATGCTAGTTCTTACCATTTCCACGGCATAGGACACCCCAGCCACCGGTTACTACTACAATGGAAGAGATAAGAGATGACTGCTCTACCACAAGGCCAGGTATGTTAAGTTCTCCTCAGGTCTTTAGTGTACTTCTGTGTAACTGGATAGCTCTGTCCTCTTTTCAGAACTCACATTTGCATTATCAGTGTAAGAGTAAGCAGATGGGCTGAGCGTGGGGCACACCCTTACCACCCAGGCAGCAGGAAGCAGGTGAGTCCGTATGAGGCCTTGGATTTCATAGTGAATTCTAAACCAGCCAGAGCCACAAGGTGAGACCCTGTCTACACGCACGCACTTTAAGTGAGAACGACACGCCTTCAACTCGTCCAGATCACTCAGCTTACCTGCCCTCCCTAAGAGGGAGATGAAGACTCACAGCAATCGCGTTAGCTCCAAGTGGACTTAGCTATGCACGAAATATTTCAAAGGGAAGCATCAAGATCTGACTTAACAGAAGGGGGTGGGGTGGGGTGGGGCGAGGCAGAGAGTAAGAGTGAGTGCATCAGCTTTCTATTCCTCGCAGCTAACGGATGGAAAGAAGGCTTGCTTTCTCCTAAGAACCTGCTAGCTGAACTCCTTTGCTCAACTACAGAACAAGAACGAGACTTCTTCAGTCCTTCATAGAATATTAGGAAAACATTTACAGTAAACAAATGTAAACAACTATCAGTCCTGTCCTGACATTTCTTTTTGCAGTGCTAGAAATCCAACCTGCGCTCTCGCCCAGGCCAGGCCAGCGCTACCCGTGAGCTGGTTTTCTCGGTAAGGAATAGACTTCCTTTTAAGTCACTTTTCTCAGCCCTGAGAAACAAACCCAGGCCTTTCCTACGGATGTTCTGCCACTGAGCTACACCTCCAGTGCCTGGTGTATATATGCATTTTTGTTTGTTGGTTTTTCCGAAGTGCTGTTTTTCTGTGTCACCCTGGCTGTCCTTGAACTCAGAGATTAACCTGCCCCTGCCTTTCCTAGTATTTATTTCATTCATGCCCCAAACTTCCTTTTCAAGGCTAGAGACTGCCTCACAAGTGACTCATTTCAAGGCCACCTTCAACTAGGTCTTAGGCAGGCAGGACAGTGGCAATCAGAAAGCTGTTTCGATCTCTGCATCCCAGTGCCCTGGGTGGCTTACCTGTCTGTAACCCTGTAACTGTAGGCCCAGAGGCCAGCAGGGGATGCAAGCTGTGAAAAATACAGGAAGCTTACATACTTCACCAAGTCACTTCCTCTCTCCTGACCTCTAGGCACAGGGACAGGGCTAAGAATGTGTACAAGGGGCACAAAAAAATTGCAGAGCCTACCACTTCCGGTGCTGCAACCCAGCAGAGACACTCACTGTCCGTGGACACCTAGGGCAGCAGGCTCTCCAACAGCGTGTAGCACAGGCTACAGCAGGAGAGCCTGGAATAAACGAGTCTGCTGTACTGAATTCGTTCGGCAACAGACTCTTTAGGTCTACTTTATGGCCCATCCTTCTCTCTACAGCTATCTGGACCCTTTTGGAATTCTCCTTAACAATTGAAAAGAGAAAAAACTCATTAATTGCAACTGTCTCAAGGACCAAGGAAGGAACCATCAGTGCACTCGTCCGTCCTTCTCTACGCAGGTAGAGCGTTTTCAGTAAGAGTTTCTTACTCACAGTAAGAAACTAGAAAACAACAGTAACAACAAACCCACAAAAATCCATAACAAACCCCTACATATTTGAGAATGGAACTTGGCTAATTAGGCTACATGGTGAACTTTTATAAATAAAAGTTCAAAATTCAGGTCTTTGTTCTTTGTTGGTAGTATACAGTTTTGTTTGGAGGTTTATTTATTTATTGCTGTTTGAGAGAAGATTTCCCTTTGTAACCTAGGCTGCCCTAGAACTTGCTCATACAGACCAAGTTGGCCACAAACTCACGCTAATCTACCTTCCTCTGCCTTCTGATTGGCTGAGATTATAGGTATGAGCCTCTCTGCCCAGCTTTGGGGTTTATTTTTTAAATGAGATACGGTCTCATTAGGTAGCCCAACTGACCTCAAAATCTTGACTCCCGTATCTCAGCCTCCAGAGTCCTGAGGTTATAGTACCCAGTAACTACACCTAATCTCTTTTTGTTTTGTTTCTGGTGTTTTGTTTTGTTTTTCAAGACAGGGTTTCTCTGTGTAGACCTAGCTGTCCTAGAACTCTCTATGTAGACCAGGCTGACCTTGACTTTAGAAAGATCTGGCTGCCTCTGCCTCCTGAGTACTGGAATTAAAGGTTTGCTAAACTATTTCGGTTTTTTTCTTTTTTCTTTGGTTCTTTTTTTTTTTTTTTTTTCGGAGCTGGGACCGAACCCAGGGCCTTGCGCTTCCTAGGCAAGCGCTCTACCACTGAGCTAAATCCCCAACCCTCTTTTGTTTTGTTTTCTTCTCCCCCCCCCCCCCCACCTGGGGCCCAAACTCAGGGCCTTGCACTTGCTACCACTGAGCTAAATCCCCAACCCCTAACTATTTCGTTTTTAATGGCAGGAAAATTAGAGTATAAAAACTATGGTACTGAGTGTGACATAACCGTTCAGAGAAAAAGGAGATTTGAAAGCAAGCTGACACAAGTGACCACAAGCTGCACAGTGCAGAGCTAAGGTGACATTATCAACAGAATGCACACTTCTAGAATGTTTGAACCCAGAATCTCCCCAAACAAAAAATATCCATATGGTAGGGCAGAGTGTTATCAACAACTTTTAATAATAAAAATACTTGATGTACATATGTACTTCCCCCAAAACCATATGACAGTAACTTTTATACCTTATGGCCTAAACATTGAGATGTATTCCCTAGTGGTAGTACAATCTCTTATGTAACCACAGAAAAGCACATTAAATTCCTCAACAATGCTTTATTCTTTGTCCACAGTCCAATCCGGTTAGTTAAACCCAAACCACATTATGGCTGGCAATTTTTTTTTTAAAGATTTATTTACTTATTCATTTTATGTATGTGGGTACACTGTCACTGTCCTCAGACACACCAGAAGCTGGCATCGGGTCCCATTACAGATGGTTGTGGGCCACCATGTGGTTGCTGGGAATTGAACTCAGGACCTTGGGAATAGAGAGCAGTCAGTGCTCTTAACTGCTGAGCCACCTCTCCAGCCCATATCTGGCAAATTTAAAATACATCTCAGTTAAGTTCATCCCTACATATGCATGCTTTTTAAAAAAGTATGAAACAGAGGGTCATTATGACAGCTAACAAAAGTAGCAAAATTCCTGGATATAAGCAACAATGTTACACCCACTAGACTGTCTACAAGGCACAATCCAAATCCAGCAGTAATAGCGGAGGATCATGATCAAATCCCTCCTATCCTTTTCTGGTAGCAGTGGTAAACTAGTCTGACCACTTTAGAAAATTATTTGGCACTGACCTTCAGCTGAGCAGATGAGACACAAAACTAGGTCAAGGAATGCTTCTGTAGTAATGCTTGCAGTAAAAACTTAAAGTAACTTTTCTCTGTTGACAGAAAGG
This sequence comes from Rattus rattus, assembly GCF_011064425.1. Lineage (NCBI taxonomy): Eukaryota > Metazoa > Chordata > Mammalia > Rodentia > Muridae > Rattus > Rattus rattus. Next base: position 128,662,156 of record NC_046160.1, on the reverse strand, counting down.
ATAAGATATTCTAACCAGGCCGATGAGAAGCAAATACAGCAAGTGGACGGGAGGGAGACATACTGACTGACAGGCAAAGTAGCCCAGCATGTAAGAGCTACAGGCACTCTAGGTTCAGCTCTGTCCATCTTAACCCAGCTCCTCTAGAGCGCACACTAGGACCAGATCTGGGTACATTCCATCTCTCACAGGGCAGCTTCCCAGCAGACTAAAGCCACACTTAGACAGGGCCTGTCAGGAACAAACAGTATATGGTAGCTCAAAAGCAGGAACAAAAATTGAGTAAATTAATGACTACAAAAAAGGAAAACAAAACAAACCAAAAAATATCTAAACAAACAAAAGGCTGGAAGATTCCAGAAGATCCAAGTAGCATAACAAATAGTTAAAAACCTGGGATTTGTGACTATGTCCTGAGGAGTCTCCACATTCCTACATCTCTTCATTCAGTGGGCACTGTACACTCAACTCGCCACATGCCAAGGGGAGAATAAAATTAAATGAACAGAGTAAACACACCAAGTTCCCACATCCAGCTCACAGCAGGACGGCGGAGAACATCCAGCAAACAGTACACTGGGGAGAAGGGAGAAAGGAAATCAAATCGGGTAAGAGTGAACGGTCCCTATTTTGTTGGACTTAAAAAACCTCTGGCAGGCTCACCTAAAGAACTGGACACCTAGGAGAGAAGTACTTGTGCTCCAGACAAAGGGACCAAGATGGCACTAATGAGGAAACTGAGTCCAGCCACAGGGGAAATACTAATCACACAATACAAGATCAATGTTGCAACTTTTACCTTCCAATTTAAAACACTGCAAACTGGAAAGCCACTGGGATATCTTGAGTAGATACTATCTAAAATGTATCTAGATAGTGGGTATATTTACAGGGTATCTATATTTACAGGGTATCTATGTAGAAGTTTAGAATGGGTCTGGAGAGAGAGTTCAGTAATTAGGAGCACAGGCTCCATTTCCGGAGGACCTGAATTATGTTTCCAGCACTCAGGACAGTAGGATCCTAACCTCCTGTATGTAGCTCTAGCTTTAGGAAAGCTGATGACCTGGTCTCCAAGCGTGCACGCGTGCGCGCGTACACACACACACACACACAAATAAATTATTAAAAAATATTTAACATTATATAGTTCATAAAATGTATAAACAATAGGCTGTTTTTGAAAGACTTATTTTATGGAATGAGTATTTTGGCTGCATGTATGTATATACACCTCGTGTACATCTGGTACCTGTGGACAGCATACAAAAGTGTCTCCGGTGCAAGTGGAGTTACAGATGGCTATGAGCAGGTCAGGTCTCCTGCAAGAACGAGGGCTGTTACCTGGTGAGTCATCTCTCTAACCAGAGACTGACAAGTGTACCCATCAACAAGGAAGTTAACACGGAGACCTCCTCATTCGCCTTGCATTTGAATATTTTAAATTTCACACATCCTATGTCTGTCCTTGAGTCAATTATTTTCAACTCTGACTATATCAACAAGATTTAAGTTTTTTGGGCTGGTGAGATAGATGGCTCAACGGTTAAGGGCACTGACTGCTCCTCCAGAGGTCCTGAGTTCAATTCCCAGCAACCACATGGTGGCTCACAACCATCTGTAATGGGATCTGATGCCCTCTTCTGGTGTGTGTGAAGACAGCTACAGTGTACTCATATACATGAAAGATGTTTCTTATAATTGTACCAGTTTTCCCTCATTTTTATAAAAAATTTTAAAATTAAGTCAAATAATTAAATCACATAAGCACACACATATGCTACAAAACATGCAATGCATAAGGAGCAGGACCGACCATTTGCTATTAAGCAACGTTCAACAATACGACGTCACCATTTCACTAAGATCTACCAAGGGCAGCAGCCCTTCCTAGAAACACTTCCTGCTTTAGGATTGCTTCTCAACTAGTCCAAACTCCAGTTTGTGTCTTTCAAACCCTATCTTAAAAAGCAAAAAAGAGGGAGGCTGTGCCTGGTAGAACACACCATTAACCCCAGCACTTGGGAGGCACAGGCCATTGTAAGTTCAAATCCAGCCCAGACTGCATAGTGAGTCCCAGGCCAGCTAGAACTACACAGGGAGAACTTGTTGGGGGGGGGGGAGAGAACGAGCACCTGTGTGTAAGCATGTGTGTGCGTGTGAAAGCAAATGAGAGCTGTGGCTATGGCTCAACAGGTAAGAGGGGTGAGTACCAAGACTGACAGCAGCTCAATCCCCAGAACTCATGTGGTAGAAGAGAACCAGCTCCCATAAACTGTGCTCTGGCCCCAGTGAGTATCGAGATAAAAGCCCTGGAACTCCCTCTGTAGATCAGGCTGGCCTCGAACTCAGAGATCCTCCAGCTTTTGCCGCCTGAGTGCTGGCATTAAAGGTATGTGCCACCATCGCCTGGCACAAATGTAACTTTGGCAATTGTGGGGTGCAGTGCCCATGGAAGCCAGAGGAGAGTATCTGATCCTCTGGAACTCGTTACTGACTGCTGTGAGCTGCCGTGCGGAATCAAACCCAGGTCCACTAGAAGAGCAGCCACTAAGCCAACTCTCTACCCCAAATGCAAATTCAAAGAAAGAAGAAAAGGGAACACCCTTAGCCTAGTCCTGCGTGGAAGATGTCCTGCCCAAGACGAATTCCTTCACGTCTAGTCTAAGTCAGCAAACACCAGAGTGAGCCTAGAATATGGCACTGTGTGCATGTAAGGAGCTGAAGTTTGCTTTTGGTGTGCTGTGTAGAGGGAGGGCCATCGAGAGAGCTCTTGTTCCTATCTAACCTGCCTTGCTAACCTTCAACAATGTTCTCTCCAGGCCCGTTCAGACCTTGATGGGTCACAAGCAAGCACAGTGACAGCATGACACTTAACCAATAACCAATCATGTGGTCTCCAGTTCTTCTCAACAGTTCAAAGCACTGTGCATTTGACTCCCTGAATTTCAACATTGCTTGCCAGGCACTAGCCAAGGGCTACTTCTCAGTCCCTATTCTTTCCTAAACCATGGGCTATCAAAAAATTTCTAATGGCAAATATTACTTCTAGCTATAAATCCTTAAGGGTGGACAGGAGGCCAGAGAGTTGGCTCTGCAGTTAAGAGCACTGACTGCTTTTCCAAAGGTCCTGAGTTCAATTCCTAGCAACTACATGGTGGCTCACGACCGTATGTAATAGGACCAGATGACCCCTTCTTGTGTGTCTGAAGACAGCTACAGTGTACTCACATAAAATAAATAAATAAATAAAATCCTTAGAGGGATCTTACTCACCCCTGCCTTCCATCACACTGGTGTGCGTGTGTGTGTGTGCGTGTGTGTGTGTGTGTGTGTGTGTGTGTGTGTGTGTGTGTGTGTGTGTCGCAGCATGTATGCAGAGGTCAGAGTACAATGTCTATGAGTGGGTTCTATCTTTCCTCTGTAGGACCCAAGAATTGAACCCAGGTCATCAGGTTTGCCCAGCAAGGGTTTTCGGTCACTGAGCCACGTGTGCACCTCAGGTCACCATCTGCTTTTCTGGTTTCTTTGCTTCTCAGTTTCTCAAACAAGTGGATCTACAAACTAAGCACAAATTTCAATCCCAATTCCTAATATAAATGGTCTGGCATGAACGGGTGCCCCTGTCTGTCGCTTCACTCTTCTCCTTCAACACTGCAGGTCCCAAAGCTTCTCCTGAAGAGGACAAGGCGCCTTGTAGTGATCTAGGAACTCATCCCAGCTGAGCAGAGAGACAGGAGACTTGGTGCCAGCACTGGTTAAGGGTCAATGCCCTCCTCCTTCCCGTGAGTGGGAGTTTTCCAGCCTGACAAGCTGCATCTCTAACTCCCACCACTCCACAGCAAACTGTGAGTAATGCACACCTTTGTCCCTTACAAGCCAAACCACTGTTTCATAAGGAATTTCCCTGCTCATTAGTTCTGCTCCAAGTCTGTGGTTCCCGCCCATGCTCCTAAGAATGACTTACACTTCCCCACTGTGTTCCTCCTGGGCACAGTTTCCAGGCATCTCCCACAGGCCGCAGCTCCCACTGCGTGATTTTTACTTAGATACAACCCAAAGCAACTTGTGAAATATTAGTAATGTTTTAAGTACTAATTATAACCAAAGTACTTTATTAACCAAAGTAGCACATGAAAGCAGATGTGTGCAGGAAATATAGTCTAGAGACCTAAGATCTAGTCCTAAACTGACTATTAACTAGCTTTGAGACTGCAAACATTCGATAAAAGAAGGCAGGGAAAAATGTCCATTGCCACTGGAGTATAAACTTTCAAATCCTTGAATACTCGCACACTGCCAATCATGTAAAACTGCCCCCAAACATATGAGTAAAAATCATCGCAGAGAACAAAACTCAAACTCACAACAACCTCAACAAAATACTAAGGGGGACACTGCACACACAAGTCTGCTTCCCTAAGAGATCAAAACCATGAGCTAGGAGGAGGGAAACGATGAAAATGGTCCTCACAAGAAGAGAGCATTAGCAATGCAGCAAAATCAGGAGTACAGTTGTGCACCATGTACACACACATGCACAAACAGACATATACCACATACAGGCACATACATATATAAACATACACCATGTACAGACATATGTGCATGCAGAGACATACACTATGTACTAACATATGTGTATGTACAGGTGCACACTGAGTACAGAATGCATGCATGTATAGACACACCATGTACAGACACACATGCATGAAGAGACATATACCATACACAGGCATGTGCATAAATTTGACATAAGTGAAAGACACTAATATGCTCTTGCCATATAGTCTAGTAGGGTGTCACTGACTCCAGTGCCTTCAACAAACAGTTCTAGCCACACTGACATGATTCAAAGGCAACCAATATGCCCTTTGGGGAAATCCAACACTAGTGGTATATCTAAACAATAGAGCATCATTTAGTACTAAATAAATGAGCCATTAGGGCTCAAAAGAGTCTGGAGGACCCCATGATATATAATATTAACTTAAAGAAACTTTCCTGGGGCTGGCAAGATGGCCTTTAGCCAAACCTGACATTCTGAGCTTAGTCCGTAAGGGATGCACAGGCTCCAGAAAGTTGCCCTCTGAACACACCCCACTCCACCCAAACACACCCACTGTGCATGTGCACAAAATAAGGCGTAATAAAGGGTTTTTGTTGTTGATTTTGTTTTTAAATCAAGGCAGGCAAATCTCTGTGAGCTCAAGGCCAGCCTGGTCTACACAGTGAGCTTCAGGACAGCCAGATCTACTGAGAGAAACCCTGTCTGCAAACAGAACAAACCTCCCTGAAAAGGCTTTACTGAAATTACAGTAACATCTTAGCAAAGGCAAATCCTTGGAGACAATAGAAAGGCCGTGGGTGCTGTGGGTTTGGGGGGAAGGAAGATGAAAAGAGAAGACTCTGAGCACAGGGAAACTATTCCGAACGACAATGGAGGAAACAGCATCCCCGAGGCAAAGCAGGGGCTCTGAGGGTAGACGTGCACTCACACAGACAACTCTGCAGGGCAAGGCCTTCCCAGCGAGGCAGGCTACAGGTGTCCATGGCTGTCCTCTCTCCGCCTACTGTAGCCACGCACCTAACTCTTGCCCTCAAACTAGTGTCCCCTTTAACACAGAAAAGGCTGACTTAGTTACTCCTTAACCTAGGGGTTCTACTCCGCACTATTAGGAGGTGCGGTCTTGTTGGAGGAAGTGTCTGCCGAATGGGAGCCAGTCTTCCGCTAGCAGCCTTCGGACAAAGATGGAGACCCTCAGCTCTTCCTGCACCATGCCTGCCTGGAGGCTGCCATGCTCCCACCATGATGATAATGGACTGAACCTCTGAACCTGAACCAGCCCCAATTAAATGTTGTCCTTATGAAAGTTGCCTTGGTCATGGTGTCTGTTCACAGCAGTCAAACTCTAAGTCAGAATGTGTCTTCTAAATATTCAACAGTAGACAAAATTGTTATTTTTAGAAGGTTTTTTAAAGTTCAACTTTTAACTAATATTGAGTAAAGCTTAATAGTAAAACAGAAAATGTATACAATTCTGTCATTTAAAAACTCAACCTTCTGTGTGGTACTGGCACACACCTTTTGTTTTAAACATTTTTTTAAAAATTTTATTTATTTATTACATATAAGTACACTGTAGCTGTCTTCAGACACCAGAAGAGGGCATCAGATCCCATTACAGATGGTTGTGAGCCACCATGTGGGTGCTGGGAATTGAACTCAGGACCTCTGGGAGAGCAGTCAGTGCTCTTAACCTCTGAGCCATCCCTCCTGCCCCAACAGCACACATCTTTAATCCTAGCACTCAGAAGGCAGAGGCAGGCAGATCTCTGTGAGTTCCAGGTCATCCTGGACTACATAGTGAGTTCCAGGTCATCCTGGACTACATAGTGAGTTCCAGGACATCTGGGCTACACAAAGAAATGCTGAAGAAAACCAAAAATAAATAAATAAAAATAAAAACTAAAAATTTTAACCAGGTGTTATAAGTACATGTAGCCCCAGGAGTCCGGAGGCCAAAGCAAAAGGATTCCAGTTTTGAGGCTAATCTGGGTTACACAGTAAGATCCAGGCTTGTGGGGAAGATGACCCATTAACTTTCTGTATTCAGTGGTTTTCTTGTAAATCTAGTAATAAAAAAATATTCAACTTAAATTCTGACTCTCTAGCATGCAACACAAAGACACAAGAGATGCTAATTAGAAACAAGGAAGGGTGGAAAAAAGAGGCAAAGGAAAGCAACAGTTCTGACCACCAAGCTCTGGGAGAGAGGACCAGGGTGACGGTGCACACACCTTCAATCCCAGCACTCAGGCAGGTGGATCCATGATTCTGAGGTCAGCCTGGTCTACGCAGTGAGTACCAGGACAGCCAGAGCTATACAATAGAGAGACCTGTCTGAAAAATAAATAAAATAAAATAAAATAAAATAAACCTAAGCAAACAAAGCCTCTGGAGCTCAGTGGGCAGCAGGGCTCGAGCTGGTGGTTCAGTGGCCCTGGCTCTTACTGTGAGCAGTGGGGAGAGCTCCCCTGTGCTACTGTGGGCTCTTACTGTGAGCAGTGGGGAGAGCTCCCCCTGTGCTACTGTGGACTCTTACTGTGAGCAGTGGGGAGAGCTCCCCCTTTTCTACTGTGGACTCTTACTGTGAGCAGTGGGGAGGGCTCCCCTGTGCTACTGTGGACTCTTACTGTGAGCAGTGGGGAGAGCTCCCCCTTTTCTACTGTGGACTCTTACTGTGAGCAGTGGGGAGAGCTCCCCCTGTGCTACTGTGGGCTCTTACTGTGAGCAGTGGGGAGAGCTCCCCCTGTGCTACTCTGGACTCTTACTGTGAGCAGTGGGGAGAGCTCCCCCTGTGCTACTGTGGACAGTGGCAGCTACATGTCTGGGCAGCATGATGACGTGCTGTGCTGGGCAGAAGCTCCGAAAGCGCTTGCTCTCCCATGGGCGCTGTGACTGGAATGCATCCAGGAAGGTGATGGAGATGAAGAGAGACCCCAGAGTGACACCATCCCATAATAAGGGAGATAGGTTAACTGAGTGTCTACATGTCTCTGGATGCAGACTTACTCAGCAGGACTCAGGAAAACAAAGCTTTACATGTTATAAGAAGGTAGGGTTTTCAGTTCCTTCCCCCTGCTATATAAGAAAGAGCATGTTCGAAACCACATGAATCAACTTTGGAAGTAACGAGTGTGCCCAAAGAGAAGGATGAAAACACAAAACGAACCCTAATACACGGAAAGCCTGTTAGCATGGCACAGGGTCAGAGAGGCTGAGGCCAGGAGTAGGGAGCACTCCATAAATCGCAGCAGGACACTCCAGGCCAGATGTGCAGAATACAAAAAAACTGTGATGTGATTTCTGTTAACAAATGGAACAAAGTCCATCCATAAATAAACTCCGCTGAAAATCTGTCCTAAGAATTTGTTTTACTTTTTTTTTTTTTAATTTATTTTTTAAGATTTTATTTTATTGTATATGAGTACACTGTAGCTGTCTTCAGACACACCAGAAGAGGGCATCAGATCCCATTACAGATGGTTGTGAGCCACCATGTGGTTGCTGGGATTTGAACTTAGGACCTCAAGAAAAGCAGTCGGTGCTCTTAACCACTGAGCCATCTCTCCAGCCCCCTTGTTTTACTTCTTAATTATGATGAAAAAATACTTTCAAACATGGTAGCACAGCAGATACAAAACTACTCCTAAAAGGTAACATGAACAGACAGAAAGTACAATTAATAACATTAACAGAACCTCTACTCTGCCCCTTCTGAGTACAAAGGTCAACGTCCTCAGGGGATTAGCAGTAACATTGTTAAAACTCTTGTGCCTCGGCTGCAGCTCAGTGACAGAGCACTGGCCTGGGACTGGGAAACCCCAGGTAGTGTATGTATTTCCAGCAGAGAGTTAGACATTTCATTGTCATTTCTTTTTGTTTTAATTGTCATTTCTTTCTTACTTTAAAATGATATTTTACGTACAAGAATGCGTGTGTGGGTGCATGAAGAGGTCATCAGATCCCCTGGAAACAAGTTCTCTGTAAATGCTTGGGACTGCTGAGCCATCTCTCCACCCATTGTTTCCCTTCTGCGATGATGAACTGTCCTCAGTTACACACTCATCACTAGCTTTCAGAACATTTAGGAGTGAGCTGTGATAAGGCTTTAGTTTACAAAGTCATCACTAAGGAAGACGGATAGTAAAGGATCTTTTAAGACTTACGTTTTGCTTCAGAAAGACTCTGATTAGGTGACCAGACCAACATGCCAAGATTGTCTCGTTCTTGACTGCGCCTTGCCAGTTTGGCTTAGTAGAAAGAAAATAAAAATTGTATTATTATAAGTTAGTAGCTATAATTTAGCAGTAAATACCACCATCTGATCTTCTAAGTCTTAGACTATGACATCACCCCCACCACCATTCATCTCATACCCATACAAAAGTAATAAATTAACTTTACAATGGTATTTTAGGAAAGTCCCTTAAGATGGCTTTACATGGGGATGGTAACAGGGTCTACAGGATGGAGAGACAGGAATGCTACAAATATTAGTGGAATACCATTTATTGCTGAATATGCCTTTTTAATTTTTTGTTGAGATGGGGTATCAGTATGTATTTCTGACTGGTCTGGAACTTGCTTTGTAGAACTGGTCTTGAACTCAAAGAAGCCTACTTGCCTCTACCTCCCAAGTATTTAGATTAAAAATGTGCACCCCACACATGGCCCCAAACTCAGAAGTTAAAAAAAAATGTTAATTCTGCATACACCACCACCTACAAAAAATAAATAAATATATAAACACATAAAATTTAGCAGATCTAGCCCAGTGCCCAGGCCTTTTATAAAGACACTGAACCAATTCATGAGTGTGAAGCTCTCATGGTGTCTTAAACTCTTAAACCCCACCTGCCAATATAATGGCCAGAGATTTTAACATGAGTTTTGGAATAGGCAAACATTCAAACAAAACAGTATTTCACCAAGCAAAGCATGTCGCAGGAGCTGTGTGTGGCTGTGCATGGTTACAGTCCCGACGTCTGGGAGGCTCAAGAGGTTCTCAGCCGAACAGAATCTCAGAGCAACGTGCAAGCAACCAACCAACAGAGAAGAAAACAAGACAAGAACTTTTCATTCGCCACACTCACCCGTCTCTCAGAAAGGAGGAGAGAGGGACGGGGGAGGGGGAGGGCAAGGCTAAAAAACGAACAGATGAGGAGAGGAAAACTAAAGTTCCAGAAATACCACCCCTACTAATAGGTACGGAACGTAAAGCAGCGCCAGCCTGGTGACAGCAGGTGGGGAAGGGGAGCTCTGACTAATGGCGGCAATGTGAGGAGGTCTGGCCAGCGTTCTGGAGGGAGAGCTGTCAGTACGTCCATATCCATTCGAGAAAAGACATGAACTGAAAATACAAAAGAACATGGACGAACCACAAAACAATGAAGCTAAAAAGAGCCAGCAATAGAGAAAGGGGAGGCTTTAAAGGACCCGTGGTGGTGAGCACACCTCAGGACACAGGTTTCCCATCTGTGTACCAGGAAAGCCGGGGATGGAAAAGTCCACATTAATTCTCAGATGGGACTTCTAAACACATTTCCAATAAAACAACAAATATATCTTTAAGAAATGTTTTATTCAGCGCTTGCCTAGCAAGTGCAAGGCCCTGGGTTGGGTCCCCAGCTCTGAAAAAAAGAAAAGAAAAGAAAAGAAAAGAAAAGAAAAATGTTTTATTCTAGGGTTCACAAGAGGACCCTAGAATGTTTTGTTATACTAGGAAATAAGAAGGACTGGAGAGATGGCTCAGTGGTTAAGAGCACTGACTGCTCTTCCAGAGGTCCTGAGTTCAAATCCCAGCAACCACATGGTGGCTCACAACCATCTGTAATGAGATCTGATGCCCTCTTCTGGTGTGTCTGAAGACAGCTACAGTGTACTTATATATAATAAATGAATTAAAAAAAAAAAAAGGAAATAAGAAGGCGGCTAAAGAACACAGGCTCTATCCTCCACTAACTAAATTTAGAAAAATTTGAGCAACAAAGTAAAGGACAGAAACTTTACAGTGGACATGGAGGTACACACTTGAAGGTTCAGTGTAGGAGGATCTCAGGATTAGATCAGTCTGGTCTACAGTGAGTTCCAGACCAGTCAAGGATACACAGTGAAGACTAACAACTGTCATTAACGTAAGCTACAGACAGAGACCATGTCTTTGTGACAGAAAGAGAAAACAGAAACAAAAAGGGAGAAAGGGAAGGAGGGGTGAATGAATCTTTCAAAATGGACTTTGGAAATAAAGACATTGTAAATGAATGAAGAAAAATTATATGACTTTTAGAAAAAGACATATGAAAAAAACTTGTGAATTTGTTTTAGGAAAAGTATCACGAGATATGGCAACAGGACCTTAATAAATGGCCCACTGTCCTTAATCTCAACTTGACAGCCATGTATCAGAACAGAGCAGGAGTCAGGCCTGGTGATTTACCAGATCTCCAACATCCTCTGCTATCTGTGCCAAAATGCACTCACTGTCCCTGCTATGGGCCGGAAAGCCACGTTCTCTATCCTGGGGTACAAGGCATTGAGTCTAGTGCCTTGCACCCAACAGACAGCCCTTTATTTTAACCCTTGAACCCTCTTTTCACTTTTTTTTTTTTTGGTTCTTTTTTTCAGAGCTGGGGACCGAACCCAGGGCCTTGTGCTTCCTAGGCAAGCGCTCTACCACTGAGCTAAACCCCCAACCCCCTCTTTTCACTTCTTATGCTGAGCCAGGGTCTGTAACTCTGTAGCCCCAAGCTGGTTCACAGTTACCAGTCTCCTGGGGAGGCACTAAGTAGCTGGGACTACAACTGTGTACCGGCAGGTTCTTAAGGCACTGTGGTGTACACTGACAGCCGGAACACCAGAGCGAGTGAGTGACACAAGAAAATGGGGACGTGGTTGTGGCAGCCAACATCCCCATCCCCACAGATCAATCAGCTCACCTAACGGGTGCTCTATCTGATGTCTGCCATCAGTAAGGCTCATCCACCCAACTCACAAGCTTCGGGCATCTGCAGCCTCCCTCTGTCCAGCCCAAGGAGTTCTTGCCCCACTCAAGGCTCCCTGTCACACCATGGAGTGCAAAACCTAGGGGATCATCCCAGTCCAAGAGATGGCCTTGGTAGGGGCCACTCGGTCCTCAGCCTTTCACTGTACTCTTTCTTGGGGTCCACGGAGCATCACTCAGCACTGGAGACCTGGCACTGTGGACCAAGCGGATGTGACACTGCAGACACATCTCTGCACTCAGAGCAGCCTCTCCTGTAGCACTCAGGCTGGATCCCCGTGGGCACTTCCTTCAGCAGCCTGGCATTGCTGTCTGCCCTGAGCTAACACTCCGGCCATATGGATGCCACACAGGAACTTCCCGAAGCCTCCTCTCTAGGAGGAAAACGCTCCTGAGGGACTTGCCGCAGCTGCTGCCCACCAGCAGACCAGGGATCCCGCTGTCTCCCCAACACGTAGCGATCTGAAGCGTCTGAACTTCTGCTTCACTGTTTGGTGCCCCGGTGTGGACAGACTAGACATTCTCTCTTGCTTTTAGTCAGGGTCTCTCTGTATAGCCCCAGCGGCCCTGGGACTTGCTATGTGCTGGGTTAACTCTGCTCAGAGATCGATCTGCCTACCTTCCCAGCAACGGGAGGAAAGGCATGCACCAGCACGCCCTGCCTTACTGTCTAGTCTTACAGGTTAACTCAACATTCCTAACCATTTTCTTCCTCTTATTCAGTTTTCTTCATTTATTTGAATTTATCTTTCCAATGAATTCCTAATATTTTTTTTAAGTTTTTTTTTTTTAAATTTACGTGTGTATGTCAGTAACTCCGTGTATCTGGGTGTTACAGGGTGCTTGGGAGCTGCCCGATGTAATGGGTGGCTAGACCCTCTGAAGAGCAGCCAATGCTCTTAACTCTTCTCCAGTCCCCAAATAAAGCTTCTGTAAAGAGTTGTGAGTTTCACTGAGAATGTGTTAATTCTACATACCTAAAAATTGAGTTTCCTGGGTCAGACTCTTAGTAAATATAGTTAATTCTTTTTAAAAGACTGCCTATTTTTAAGTGCCTTTGTCAAAATTCACTTACTTTAGTAAGTACTTTGTTTTACCGAGGCCTTTTATTTTAAACTTTCTGTAAGTGTTAGTGTTGTCACACAGTGGTTTTCACTGACATTTCTCTAATGCTCAGCAATACTGGACAGCGTCCATGCTTTGCTCCCTGTAATTCTGGTGAAGTAACTATTTAGACTTTGAACACATTTTAAAGACAAAAATAAAAACTGAGCCTGGCAGTGGCTCAAACACCTTTAATCCAGCACTCGGGAGGCCGGTGCAGGTGGATCTCTTGAATTTGAGGCCAGCCTGGTCTACAGAGTGAGTTCCAGGATAGCCAGGGCTTCACAGAGAAAAAAACAACAACTGTCTCCAAACAAACAAACAAACAAACAAACAAAAACCAAAACAACGAGAAGCTGTGATGGTTCGGTGGTTAAGAGCACTCACTGCTCTTTCAGAAGACCTAGGTTTGATTCCCAGCACCACATAGTGGCTTAAACTCCTTTATAACTCCAATTATCAGGGATGTGACTTCTGGCTTCCATGAACACAAGACATACATGTGATGCACAGATAAATACACAGGCAAAACACTCATACACATTTAAAAAAAAAAAAAGGAAGAGGCTTATTCACTACCACCTGAAACTAGAAAGCACATAAATATCTAAGAGAACGGGCACACGATGGCATTTTCAGACACCAGACTATAGACAGCAATAAAAATAAAGTGACACCTATTTGTTTGCACGAGGTATTCTATCTCCAGGATAAAAACTGAGAGAAGAAGTGTGACGGTCTGAATGAGAATAACCACCACAGGGTCAAATGTCCGCATGGTTGTGGACCAGCTGGTGGACTGTTTAAGGAAAGATCAGAAGTGTAGCCTTGTTGGTGTTGACGTTCCAAGGGCCCACTCCAGACCAAGCCTGGCTCTCTGCCCGCTGCCTGTGGATCAATGTAAGCTCTCCAATACAACACTGCTTCCCAGCCATGCCTGCCTGACACCACAGTCTCTGCCACAGCGGTCGGTGCGGACTCACCCTCTGAAACTGTAAGCAAGCCCCTAATTGGTTACAGTGTCTCAGCACAGCAATAGAAAAGTAACTAAGACAGGAAGTCAAGGTCAAAGGTTGTCTTCTCTGTTCCCAGGATATTTTTGGAATGCTAAAAGGAGACAGGGCAGAGATCAATGGCTTCCAAGAAAGAGGTGGAGGAGGATCAAGAAATGCAAAAGCTGGGGTTGGGGATTTAGCTCAGTGGTAGAGCGCTTACCTAGGAAGCGCAAGGCCCTGGGTTCGGTTCCCAGCTCTGCAAAAAAAAAAAAAAAAAACAAAAACAAAAAAAAAAAAAAAAAAAAAAGAGCAAAGAAATGCAAAAGGACTCTAACTAGCATTGAGCTTGGGAGGCTGAGGCAGGAAGAGCATCATGAGACTGAGGCCAGTCTGGGCTACACAATGAGTTCAAGCTATAGATAATGAGAGAAGGAGGAGGCAAGAGGGAGGAGAGAAGAAGTCACACACGTGTTTCTTGAAGGGATCCGAGGATCAGACAGACAACACAAGTTCATCAGTCTTGCTTTGTGTGCACTGAGAGGTCCTGCCAGCGCTTCTACACAGAAACTGATGCCTCGAGGTGCTGAACTTTAGGGCTGTCGATTCCAGTCAGTAGTGCCAGGGGTTAGTGGATCAAGGAGGAGCACAAGAAAGCAGAACTATCATATCACTCGCAGCACCGCAGAGCGAATGTTCATGCTACTTCAGCAAGAGCAGCTGTGTGTCCGACAACAGACACTGGGAATGAATGCACCCTAGCAGCTCCTTGTCTAGAAGCAACCTACACACAACAGCAGGCACCACACTGCCTGTCAGGCCTGTGGAAACCACTTTATGGTATCTTCACAGCACTTAAAAAACTAGATGTAGAACATGCCCACGGCCTTTAATCTCAAAGCCCAGCCTCGAGACACTAAGATGGCCTCAGATGAGCACTGTGGGCGCAGGCGGCTGGGTTTTGCAGGATTTCTGACTGTGTCCCTGCAGGCCTCACACCCCTCAGCTCACGCCAGCTTGCAGGCTCCTCACCCTGTGAGCTGGGAGGTACTCTACAGCTCTCAAGGAAGCCTTGACTCACGAGGATGGTAACCATAGACCTTGGTATAGTACAAAATAAAGAAATGGCTTAAAAGCTCACTGTCAGGTGTGAAATAACCACCAAATTTAAAGGAATTAAAAATAAAAATTAGCTCTACAACAGTTTCATTAAAAACTCAAGTTAAATGAAGTATGTTATAACAAATATTTACAAATATCAAGAGTAAAATTCACTTTCTAACTTCTTAAAATGTGAGGTGACTCTAAAAATTTAGCAACATAAAATGGTTTCTGAGCACACACTAACCAGAAAACAATTAAATGCAGACATGTAACGAACTGGAGGGGTTCTGTAGTGCTTGCCCATGCTGTGTTACATGACGTCACAGCAGTTCTGGGTGCCAGCAAACTGTCTCAGCCATCTACTCAGATTAAAAAATACTATAATATGAACTACAACATTCAAAGACTTTCATTATTTTCCTACTATCTTTCCTCACAATATAATTATCAAATTAGTATATATTCATCTAAAAAATTCCCTTTGTTGTTATTTTGTATATAGGTTTTGCCTATGTGTCTATACAATATTGTGCAGTCAAAGCACATCATACACAGCAGGCAGGAAGCAGAAACAATCTCCAGAGCTTATTAACCAGATGGAAACACAAAACTCCTAACAGACGTAAGACGGTTTACACCACCACTCAGACGCACTGAAAAAGTTAGGCAGGGGATGATAAGAAAACTGAAGGCACATGAGAGAATGTAACATACATATTTTAAAAGTATAAAATTAAAGACAATACTAAAATCTGATTTTAAGAATGTGAAAGGTTGGGTTGGGGATTTAGCTCAGTCAAGCGCAAGGTCCTGGGTTCGGTCCCCAGCTCCGAAAAAAAGAAAGAAAAAAGAAAAAAGAAAAAAAAAAAAAAAGAATATGAAAGGTCAGTAAATCCCTGAACAAGAAGTGGCCCAGTGTGTGGAACAGAGAACTGAATGTGTGACCTGGCTGCAGGTGCCCCCAGTGTTCAATTTTCACCTTAAAAAGCAGCCCAGGAGCTGCAGAGATGGCCCAGTGGTTAGAGCACTGACTTCTCTTCTAGAGGTCCTGAGTTCAATTCCCAGCAACCACATGGTTCACAGCCACCTGTAATTCCAGTTAAAGGGGATCTGAGGTCCTTTCCTGACCCTGGGCACTGCACACACTTCTGCACAGACAGAAACACAGACAAGAAATAAAATGTATTCCCAGAACCTCTGCATTACATTCCTGTAGGGAAAAGAGTGGCAGGCACCTTTCCTCTGGCTTCTTCCCTCAAAGCCATAATCTCAGTCTGGTCATGTGGGGAGGGAAGGGCAGCAACCCCAAGGACCTTATGAAAGTTCTCACCAGTCCACCTCAGGCAGCACTGTCATCTCAAAGAAACGAGGTCTATGGAAATGACACAAAACAAAAGCTGAGCTCATCTTCCTTGTGAGGGGAAACTGGGTGTGTGCACAGAGACGCTGTAGGACCTTTCTAACTGTTGGTCAGTTCAGAACTACACCAAAAAGTGAACTAAAAGGAGGAGCTCTCACTGTCATCTCCCCATGCACTTATGTACATGGGCCCTTTTCAATGGTGCCACACTATCTCCACTCAGGCCCTGGCTGTCTCTCCCACTGCAGCTCATTCTTCTTGCCAATTCCTTCCCATGACTGTGACCACCAATGACCATGACAGACCTGAGGATCTTTTGTATCTGATTTCCTCTCAATCTAGTCTAACAATCTATACGGCCCCTCAGTATTCACAACACTGGGCCATTCCCTATTCCCAGTTCAGACTTCATCATGAGCCATCAGTACAAGGACAAAGGCTGCAGTCTACACAGAGCAATGAGCATGATGGTCTGTGAGGAACAGGAATCATACCGGCATGTTGAGTAACACCTCGTAAATGATACCAACTTTCTTTTCTGCCTCCATTGTTAAATTCCAATCCTTGAGACATGGGTACCTCTAACATGTGGCACGCTAGCCAGTGAACAGTTCTACAGGGGGTAGTCTCCTGTTTGTCTCCCCTCCACTCTACTGCAGTGACAAGTCCGGGCACTGTATGGGCATGCAGCACCTTACAGCTCAGCTCCCTGAACTGCCACGCACTCCAGGACAGGGCTTTTCCTCTGAAGGGTGTCATTGCAGCAAAGTCCTGGTCTGCTAGCCACACTAGAAACTCGACTGACATACTCAAGGGGTTTTTCTAACTAAAATCATCTTAATATATAAACCAAGGAAACCAAAAGACAAGGAAAGTTGGGGGACAGGGAGATTAAAACAGAAAACAAAGAAATAGAGTCGCAGTTGGTCAGAAAGAAAGGAAGGAAGGACAGAAGGAAGCAATGTATCGAGCTCAGCATGGTAGCTCAGATCTGTTATCAGAGTGGCCCTCAAGTGGCTACAACAGGAAATTCTGAGTCCAAAGCCAGTAAGGCTACAGTGAGCCCTTATATTTAAGAAAAAGGGGTAAACGTTAGGATATAGCTGGGTTGGTAGTGCTTGCTAGCATGCCTGAAACCCTGGGTTCAATCCCCACCATCATGGCATAAAGTGAGTAGTAACGCTCAGCACTATCCCCAGGTCTCAGGACCGCAGGGCAGAAGCTGAAGGTCTCCTGAGCTATACAGAGCGTTTAAGGCTAGCCTGGGCTACATGAAACCTCACAGTCACCCCCAAAAGACAATTTAAATTGACTTTTGCTTGCTTTGATCCACTCTTTTACTGGACGCAGCTTCTCCAGGATTAGACACCTTTGCTGCAGGGTGCTGCTTTTTAACCTGGGAGCAACTAGTCTCCCTGTAGCACATTTCCACTTGGGCTCTCTCCAGCCAGTTCTGCTAATAGCTTTGGAGTATTTGACTGAACGAACGGCACAAAGCCACAGAATTCAACAGCCACTCAAAGCTTCTCTACCTCAGAGCGTTCAAACTCAACTTTGTCTTCCTCACACTGACTCTCTTTTAATCTCAGAGATACTGTCACAGAGTCAGTAAAGACAGCACAGTTGTGCACGAACTGTTGCTGGTAATCGCAATAAGTTGGGATGAGTTCAAATATCCAAAAGAGAGCCTCGATCTGTAGAAACCATACAGTGGACAGGTACTACAGCTCCAGACTGAGGCTGGACGGGTGCATTAACCTGTGGGCAAACCTAAGCAAAAGCAGCACTGATAACGCAGGTCCAGCTTGAAGTGCACGTTCATAGCGGTGTAAACAAGATGGCTGTGGAGAGAGGAAGCAGAGGTGAAGTCAGCCCTCGCTCACACAAGCTTCCGAGGAGAGCCGCACATCCCCACCTGAATGAAGGGGGAAGGCAAACCTGCATGATGGGAGGGACCCCCATCACCAACAGTGTGGCAGGGAACCTGAGGAAGACACAGACGCTCCCTTTAGCCCAAAGAAACAAAGGAGGGGGTAGAGCAGGTGACCTGTGCTCTGCGCCTGAGGTCAGGAAGGGACTGGGAAGAGTCTAACTCTAACTCAAAGCCACCCCAGGTCTGGGAAGTAGAAAGCAGAACAGGCCTTACCTGCACCCGCAAAGCAGGAGGAAACTGCAAGGTCAGCTAGCTCCCTACCAAGAGCCTGTTACAGAGAATACAGGGAGACATGGTCTGGGTTCCGGGAGAGCAAACGGGCCTGTGGTCCACCATGGACACTTGCTAACACGCTGGCTGTCTCCTCCCAGCTTACTGCAGAAGGGCTTGCTCGGTGCCTGTCCCTGCATTGCCTCTGAGAACAGACATGCTCCCCCCTCGCTGTGCTTCTCCCCAGAGCACACTTTTTGTGTGCATGGGTGCTCTACCTGCCTGTGCTCGTGCACCACATGTGCCTGGGGCTTGAGGAGACCAAGAAAGACACCAGAGTGTCTAAGAGTGGATGCACTGGCGTATGGGTGCATGTGCAACTCACTTATGCACACACACTGCACACACAATACAACAGTAACCTGAAAGTTAGTCTAAACGAAGATTAAAACACTTGGGTGCCACGTGGGTACTAGAAGTAGAACCCACACTTCTGAAAGAGCAGCCAGTGCTTAGCCTTTCCTCAAAACACTTAATAAATTACATGATTGGATTATTTTATTTTATTTTGAGACCAGGGTTTAGCGACTCTGAAGCCCACCCTGGCCTATAACGTGAAGTCCTACCACTTCCCATTCCTCACACTGGCTTACAGGCTACACCTGGCTCAAATGTTCCTCTTCCTTTTTTTTTTTTTTTTTTTGGTTCTTTTTTTTCGGAGCTGGGGACCGAACCCAGGGCCTTGCGCTTCCTAGGTAAGCGCTCTACCACTGAGCTAAATCCCCAGCCCCAAATGTTTCTCTTCCTTATGAGAACCTAGTTTCTCTCCTCTGAGTCTTAAGCTGTTAAGGAATGATGACAACATTCATGAGGAAAGAGTGGAATGGCCTACTCTATGCTGGAACAAACAGTATCACTGTGTATCAAGCCTTCATAGCCCTGCATCCTAACAAACGACTTTTCTGTAGCTAATCCAGATTTATGAGCACTGCTCTCCGGCTCTACAGTGCTTTATCCTTTTCAGGGAGAGGGAGGCAGGAGGGATAGTAGCAACAGAAGCCACGGCCTGGCGCCTGCCAACACTGAACTACATTTCAGCCCTCGATCCTCTTAAAACAAAAAGGGAACTTAGAACGCTGCAATTTACTCAACCCGCACGATATTAGAGAGGCATTTAGTCCTGATGTCAGACTAGAAACCAAAAGGACGAAACGGCCTGTGATCTCTTAACCAGCATCCCACTGACAATGGAACAGCCAGCGCTCTCAGTCTCTCACCACCACATCTACTTCTCAAATGAAAGTTCCAGCTAAGGGCAGTGAGACGGCAAAGGTAAAGGTGTTGTTTTCTACGCAAACCTGACCACCTGAGTTCTATACTTGAGCCCATGATGGAAGGAGACAACAGACTCCCACATGCTGTCCCTGACATGTACATGCATGCTATAATACATGTGCAACTCCACTTACATGCACGCATTGTACACACAAGAGAATAATAAACAGAAATACTATAGATTAGCTCCAAGTAAAAGTCTCAAGATGAAAACACTTGGGTCATAATAAACCTAAGGAGATTGCAGGGTGGTGACATGTGTGTGGGGTGTGTGTATATATATAGATGAGAGAGAGAGAGAGAGAGAGAGAGAGAGAGAGAGAGAGAGAGAGAGAGAGAGAGAGAGAGATACACGGGGAAGGGGGACGGGGGAAACCAAAGATTAAGGCACTTGCCACCCAGACTGGCAACCTGAGATCAATACCCAGGACTAACCTGGTAGACGGAGAGAACTACCTCTAAAAATTGTCCTCGGATCACGTACACAGCCTGCCATTCATGTATACACCATCAACATACCCACAAGTAAACAGTGTGATAAGATTTACAAGACCCTAAAGGGGGGGGGGTCAAGGGACCTTAAAAGTGAGAACAGAAGTCACCTAGAAGCTGCCATCCAAAGGTGAACACACACACAACATCCCTGACTGCCATGTGTCTAACATATACCACTCAGCGTACATCAGAAACCATCCTCATAAATGCCCACTGCTTGGGGTTTACATGGTCAAAAGAAATCATAAAGGACACACGGCAGTGTGATGGCCACAGAAACACTGAGCCACGAGGACTCTGCTTGGGCTACACAGAGGTGCTCTCCTCTCCCTCCCTCTCTCGCCCACCCCCCCCCCCTACAGGTACCAGGCACACACACAGAACTGGGAATGCAGGCAGGAGAATTTTAAATTCAAGGTCATTCAGGAGACATTATCTCAAACAAACCAAACAATAAAGAGGGCCAGACAGAGGCTGACAGCTTTGTGTCCCATTCTAAAGGTCTTGAGTGAACTCCTAGTGTGTGTGTATGTGGGGGTGGGGGTGGGGGTGGGGGGAACTGAACAGTGAAGGTGTCATGATCATGAGAAAGGAGGGAGAGAGAAAAGACAAGCATGGCCCCAGGAAGCACACTGAGAAGGAGAATTCTACAGAGCTTCACAGGAGAGAATGAGCTCCAGAACCAGTGCAGTGCAGTGCAGTGCAGACATCCCAGACTTGGAACAGCAGCTCAGGAAGTCAGCACATGTGCTAAAAATGGCTGCTTTCAGTTAGGGGAAACAGAGGCTGGAATGAAGGAAAAGGCTATCTGCACCACGCAATCCATTAGCATCTTTTAGATTTGCATTGTATGCCTACCGTGCCTACCTAAATACTTAACCTTAAATTGTTCTAAAAAGTCAACCACAGGAATGAGATGCCACCTAGACCACCAATTCTAAATTATATCCACACAACTGGATCTATCCCTGTCAGGACTGGGATTCTGACAGACACTCCTCTCTAGACTTCCCACATCACAGAAAGGGCTATGCCACAAGCCACCACCCATGGCTAGAAGTTACTAAATTTACTAAATTACTAAAATTAAAACTAAATCTTGGAAGCTGGGGCGGGGGTAGGAGTGGGTGGTGGTGGTATGGTGGTGGCACACATCTTTCATCCCAGCACTCAGGGGCAGAGGCAGGTGGATTTCTGAGTTGGAGGCCAGCCTGGTTAAGCTAGCTCCAGGACAGCCAGAGCTGCACAGAGAAACCCTGTCACAGAACAGAACAGAGCAGAACAGAACAACCAAGACCTCCATCTTGGGCTGGGAGTATGTGGCTCGGTAGGGAAGCACCATTTGTCACCAAGGCCTTTAGTTTGGTTCCTAACATTGGGATGGGGCCAGGAGGAGCCGTATGGACACAGCCAACGTTCTGTCTTTTATTTCCTTACTACTCAGTGTACAACACCAGACAGAATCCACACTACGTAAAATGACAGCAAGTACTCAGTGTGAAACTGTTAAGGCCACCCGTGCAAAACATAGCTCAGCTCAAAGGGCTAAGGATCATCTGCTGAGCCAGAGAGCGACCACGGTCCAGGAACATAGATCCGGATCACATTAACTCTGTGCTCCACTGTACACGTGGATGCATGAGTTTATTAGCTACAGGACAAAAAGGGGAGGGGGAGGGAGGGAGGGAGGGAGGGGAGGGAGGGAGGTTGTCCGTGCATTTACCAGATACCCTGGCGAGGTGGCAGGCTATGGGAAGGAAGGACACTGAGGACACAGTCAGCCTTTGAGTTGGAAGTGGTAATGGTCTGTTGCAAATACCTCAAAGGTTTTAACCTGAAGTTACAAGAAAATCAGATGAACCACAGTGATAAGCAACGGAAGGAAGACACTGTAAGTTCAAGACCAGCCAGGGCTGCATAAGACCCTGTTGTTAAAAAAACAAAAATAAAACAAAAAACCCAAAATATCAATTTCAACTTTTCCTTCAATTTTGTAGACACACATCCTAATCCATTCTAAGTACTCATTAAAAGTGTTATTTTTATCATCAGGAATATTTAAAGCCTTAAAAATAAGTGGCTGGGAGCTGGAGAGATGACTCAGAGGTTAAGAGCACTGACTGCTCTTCCAGAGGTCCTGAGTTCAAATTCAGCAACCACATGATGGCTCACAACCATCTGTAATGGGATCTGATGCCCTCTTCTGGTGTGTCTGAAGACAGCTATAGAGTTTGTGTGTGTGTGTGTGTGTGTGTGTGTGTGTGTGTGTGTGTGCGCGCGCATGTATATGCATATATATATATAATAAATCTAAGAAATAAATAAACAAGTGGCTATGAGGTACCTATCAAAAAGAAAATCTAGGGGTTGGGGATTTAGCTCAGTGGTAGAGCGCTGCCTAGGAAGCGCGGGCCCTGGGTTCGGTCCCCAGCTCCAAAAAAAAAAAAAAAAAAAAAAAAAAAAAAAAAAAAAAAAAAAAAGAAAATCTAAGCTCACAGTTTGGTTCTGATTAAAAAAACAGAATATGGGATCTCAGCTCTCAGGAGGCAAAGGCAGATGCATCTCGTGAGTTTGAGGTCAGCCTGATCTACACAGCGAGTTACAGGACAATCAGAATGTAGAGACCCTGTCTCAAAAATCCATGACCAAAACAAACAAACAAACAAACAAACAAACAAACAAACAGAATATAGGGTGGGTGAGGGAGATGGTCTGGTAGGCAGAGGCAATTATAGCCAAGCCTGATGACCTGACTCTCCGCTTAGAACATTACACCACAGGCCTGTGATGCCAATCACATGCTCACACACCACAGCTACTATTTTTTTTTTTTAAATGAGGGGCCAGAGAGATGGTTTAGCAGTTAAGAGTGCTGACTTCTTCCAGAGGATCCTGGTTTGGTTCCCGGCACCCACAATGGTGGCTCATAGGTGTTCCTAACTCCTGTGCCTTCTGAGAAAACCAGGCACACACATGCTAGGTACACGGACATCAGACATGTAGGCAAAACATCATAGACGGGGTTGGGGATTTAGCTCAGTGGTAGAGCGCTTGCCTAGGAAGCGCAGGGCCCTGGGTACGGTCCCCAGCTCCGAAAAAAAAATCATAGACAAAAAAATTTTTTTTAATTAAGGATTGAAAAACAAAGATTGTGTAGTGAGGAGATGCCCCGTGGGTACACATGGCACGTGTAGTACATGTTAGGGGAACTAAGACAACCCCCAGAACTGATGTAAGGGTGAGTATGGTCACACGTGCCTGTAATCCCCTGGGGTCAGGCAGCCTGTCATGGACAGCAAACAACAAAAGGACTGCCTCAAACAAGACAGAGTCCAAGAACGACAGCTGACTGCCACATGTGAACTCACGGACAAATGGATGCACACACACAAGCTTTTTAAAACAAAACTATAATTCTCACACAATGGTGTGTGTGCAACAGATGTGAGCAGATGGCATGAGTACCGGCCAGAACCAGCCAGGCAAGCGCGCACTGAGGAACAAACGAGTGTGAGCATCCAGAGACTGGGCCTCTGAGAGCGCCAGAGCATGGAGAGCAGCGAGAAAGGTGCCTGGGCCGGAAGGGACAGGAAGGGACAGGAAGACAGGAAGGAAGGAGGACTCCTGGGCAGATCTTCCATTCATTTGCTCACTTCCCAGCCACTTGTTCAGGCCGTGTGTGACATTTCCAGGATGTAGTATTACCAGTTCCAAAAGGGGACACCAGCTGAAGCAGACTTTCCTTCTGTAAAAAAGGAGGACCCTCCTACTCCAGGGCCACCCAGAGCAGCTGCACACACTGCGGCCTGAAGCACCAATCCAAGTCCAGGACCAGAGTCAACTACAACAAAACTTTTTTTTTTTTCTTTTTTCTTTTTTTCGGAGCTGGGGACCGAACCCAGGGCCTTGTGCTTGCTAGGTAAGCACTCTACCACTGAGCTAAATCCCCAACCCCACAACAAAACTTTTTTATTTTATTTTTACTTTATGTGTAAGAGTGATTCACCTGCATGTGCATGTGCACCACAAGTGACTCCTGCCCTTGCAGGCCACAGGAGGTCATCAGATACTTGGAACTGTTTGCAGACCATGAGCCATCAAGTGCTAAGAACTCTATTGGGTCCCGTGCAAGTGCTTCTGACAGCTCAACATCATGGACACCTAAGAGATGGGGGGAGGGGGGGGAAATCTCTGCATCTCAAAGCAAATAACAAAAATAACTGTCAGATGCTCTCACCTCAAACCACCAAACAATCCCTCTTATTCAGGCCAATTCAGCATCATAAAGGTAATTTTTTTTTTCTTCATGAGACAGCATTTCTCTGTGTAGCCCTGGCTGTCCTGTGACTCACTCTGTAGACCAGGCTGGCCTCAAACTCAGAGATCCACCTGCCTCTGTTTCCAGAAGCTGTGCTTGGTAGTGGTACAGAGCTGTAATCCTACATCTTGGGAGTCTAAGGCAGGAAAATTTTAAGTTTAAAGCTTCCCTGGCTATACTAGCTGGTTCTGTGTGTCAACCTGACACAAGCTGAAATTACCACAGAGCAAGGAACCTCAGTTGAGGAAATGCCTCCATGAGACTCAAAGGCATTTTCTCATTTTCTCAATTAGTGATCAAGGGGGGAGGACCCAGCCCATTGTGGGTGGTGCCATCCCTGGGCTGGTGCTCTTGGGTTCTTTAAGAGAGCAAGCTGAGCAAGCCAGGGGGAGCAAGCCAGTAAGTAACATCCCTCCATGGCCTCTGCATCAGCTCCTGCTTCCTGACCTGCTTGAGTTCCAGTCCTGACTTCCTTTGGTGATGAACAGCAATGTGGAAGTGTAAGCTGAATAAACCCTTTCCTTGTTCCTGTCCAGCTTGCTTCTTGGTCCTGATGTTTGTGCAGGAATAGAAACCCTGACTAAGACACTGGGGTACAGAATGAATTCAAGGCCAGGTTAAACAACAGTGACTCCCAATCTCAAAATAGGGATAAGCAGTTCGATTTGTTTTGGGTTTTTTTTTTTTTTAATGTTCATTTTCTTCTCTGTGTATGGGTGTCTTGCCTGTATATACCTGGTACTCATGGAGCCCAGAAGAAGGTGTCAGAAACCCTGAACCTGAAGTTATGGACAGTTATGAGTTGCTATGTGGGTGATGAGACTCGAAACCAGGTCTTCTGCTGCGCCATTTCTCCAGCCCCAAATGAACACTTGTTAAGGGCTGAGGGCTCTCAGCCTGTGCCTGCTCTGGGGTGTGCTCTGGGCTCTTACTCCTCTTAGTAAAATAAATCCCTGCCTCCCCTATTAAGGAGCTTGGGACACCAGCCCCAACGCCGGCACAGGAGACCCAATCCACAAAGATATGGAGCTGGTCAAGGAAGACACTGACTGCGCGTAAACTGTGACTGGTGCTTCGTTTCTCTGTCCTCTCAGACTCTAAATTCTGTCTCTTGTTGACAGCAGGGGCCAGCACTGACAGATTTTTGACTTGTGATAACAATTCACTGAACAAACATCATGGTTTCACCGTGTTAGTAATGAAGATCTTAGTTCTTTAAATAAAAATATTTTAGTAAATATCTGGAGTGTGTTTGTTTGTTTGTTGTTTGAGACAAAGTTTCTTTGTGTGGTCCTAGCTGTCCTGGAACTCACGCTGTAGACCAGGCTAGCCTAAAAATCAGAGATCTGCCTGCCTCTGATGGGATCAAAGGCATGTGCCACCACTGTCCAGCAAGTGTCTGGATTCTACCCTGAGTTAATGCTCCTTGCCAAACACAGCAGCTCTTCCTGAGCAAAGAACCATCTTCTATTCTATTAGCATCTATCGACATGCTCAAACTGCTTTTTAAAAAAACTTTAATTCTGTGCTAGGCAGCCCACGCCTTCAGTCCAGCACTTGGTCAGCCGGATGTCTGAGTTGGAGGCCACTCTGGTCTAGAGTTCTAGGACAGCCAGGGCTGCACAGAGAAACCTTGTGTTGAAAAAAAAAAAACCAAAACCAAAAACAACAACAACAACAACTACAACAAAAACAAAACAAAACGAAAAAAAAAAAACAAACCCAAAAACTTCAATTCTATCTGTCTCTATGGCTTATAGAGAAAGAGGATTTGGCTTTCTTAACCTCAACCCGTCTCTGATCAGCCCCAGTTCCCAAGACATTTAACACTGTGAACAGCATCCACAGCTGAATCATACCACACGCCACGGGACACGTCCATTTTACACACGGGGACACGTCCATTTTGCACACGGGGACACGTCCATTTTACAGTGTTTTACCTGGAATTACAATTACTTTCTTTTCTCTTTTGCTCGCTCTGTCTTGTTTCCTTCTCCCCATTCACAAGTACAGACCGACACCTGGATTTACTCACCGTGGGGACCGGGTGGTAGCTGTGTGCGCGGCTAGTGCTGTGCTCTCACTAGCCTAGGAATTCTCTTTACTTTCATCCTGCTCTGGAATCCCATTATCTAGGGCAAGTTTTTAGGTTCACTGAGTAACCATGTAAATAAACATATTAGGGATAAACAGCCAGGCTTGGTGACCCCAGCCTGTCATCACACCATTGGAGAGGTGGAGGGAAGCAAAAGGATGATGAATCCAAGTCCAAAGTTGCATGGTGAGTGTGAAGTCTGCCTGGGTTACATGAGATTAAAAAACAAACCAAACAAACAAAACGACAAAACCCAGCTTAATAAAAAACAAACCAAAATGAATAATGAGAACCACAGAAGGTGGGATGGAGAGGCGCTCCGTGGCTAAGAGCATAGAGCCCCCCGCCCCAGGCTCTGAGTTCAAATCCCAGCACCGACATCAGCTGGCTTACAGCTCCTAGGGAATCTGACACCCCTGACCTCTCTAGGCACTGCACTCATGTGCACATATAAATCTTCGTATTTTTAATTTAAAGAGAGAAGCAGAGAAGGGAACTACAAATAAGCAAAGAGGAAAGTTCATGAACGCTAAGGTTCTGATCCAAACAGCAGCATGGTGCAAACGCCCAGCTTCTGAGTGTATAAATGACAACTAACAGATGACTGGGAGCACGCACATATTCCTCACAAGGTCTGCCCTCAGAGAGAGCTAGACCATCATACCCTGACAACATATATTCCTATCTGATGCTCAGATCTTGGTTTCTCTAGTAACTCCTCTCCAATGAAAGAAATGACTGCTCTTCAGAAATAATTGGTATCACGAATGAGTAGGAAAACACAGATAAATATACTAACAGTCAATGAAGGATGCAAAAACTGAGAGACAGCGTTAACTTCTGACAAGGGTGCTGTCTTCAAGAGGTCACATCTGGAATAATGTGGGCACTAAATAAAAACCAACAGTTACTGAAGCAGCAGATGGCTCAGTGGTTAAGAACACTTGCTCTTGCAGAGGACTTGGGTTCAGTTCCCAGTACGCACGTGTTGGTTCTCAACCATCTGTAACTCCAGTTCCAGGGGTCCAATTCCCTCTTCTGACCTCTGCAATTACCACGCACGAACATGATAGACATATTAATACATGCAAGCAAAACATACATAAGGGGTTGGGGATTTAGCTCAGTGGTAGAGCGCTTGCCTAGCAAGCACAAGGCCCTGGGTTTGGTCCCCAGCTCCAAAAAAAAAAGAAAAGAAAAAAAATACATAAAATAAAAATGAATAAATATAACATTAATAAAAACACAAAGGTTATGAACTGGACCTCACTACTGAATAAAGAGGGAAGCCACGAGTGCACGGCCAGGAACAAGTAGAGTAGCCGTGGTGGCGCATGCCTCTCACTCTGGTCCTCAGCAAACTGAGGCAGGCACTCAAAGTCAAGGCCAATTTCTCAAAAGAGCAAGCAAGCAACTCTCTGAATCCCAGCACCCAGGAGAGCAGTGTGGTCTACATACACAGAGTTGTAGACCAGCCAGAGCCACACAGTGAAACCATGACAAAACAAAACAAAACAAACAGCAAAAACAAAGAAAGCAATCAGTCAATAAATGGCAAGAAAGAAACCATCAAACTGTACACAAAATCACATTCACTAATTGGTGAAGATTCTTTCTCAGTGGGCGTGGCAGAGCGCACTGAGAGTCCAAGGCTATCCTGCATACACAGCAAGGCATATTCATACGCCAGTGGCCTGCGTCCTGCCTTGCTTATTCAATTATCTCTCAAGCAAATCCAGCATCCCTTTGGTTCAAGGTCTGACTCCTGCCTGCACTGTTACATTAAGAATCCAGAAATCAAGGCCTTCTTACAGACTTCAGCCACTGGCACCACCTAGGCCCTTGGGCATACTTGGTCCCTCCATTTCCCAGGCCTCCAGCAGTGCCCCATCCCCACCACTGTCATGTCTGCCATTCATCCACTCTCCCTATTTGTAAAAAACAAGCACAGCCCCACCACTCAGGCTCAGAACTCAGTCTTATCCTGGCCTGACATGGATCTGGCCACATCCTTTCAAATGTAATCTCATCCACTTCTAGAACGATGAACACCTTGCAGTGGTCTCCTCACCCTGGCTTCCAATCCAGTCACCCACAATGTCACAGTATTTCTGGCCAGGTTCTGTCCTGCCAGCACACACCGATGTGTCCATAAACTTAACTCCTAATCTTATTCTAACTCACTCCACCGTCTACCAACACTCGGAGCTAACCCTGTGTAACAAACGGAGAAAGGCATGGAACAGTAACCACAGAGCTGAATATCCTCCATTCCCTTCTGTCAAGTAAGCTCACAGAACCTGCTCTAAAATTTCATTTTGTGCAGTTTATAGGTAAGAAATTTGAGGCACTGCACCCTAAAGACAGTAACCAAACACAGGTTCTCGGGGTCACTGAAAATTACTACTGACAGAGGAGGCATCCCCCCCGGTGGACTCTCACCTCTCTCTGCTTTATTTTGAAACACAGTCTTCCTGTGTAGCCCAAGCTGGCCTCAAATTTCTGCCTCAGCCTCCTGCTGAGAAACTGAACAAGTTTTAAGGTAAAGAATTATAAATGTCAAAAAAAATACTGCAAGCAGCCTTGTTCAGTGAGACTAGAGACTTGTTGAAAACAGGATCTTCACAACTGTGTGGTCAGGGACTAAACTCAGGCTCCCATGCACGCTAGACAAGAACTCCAGCTTGAAGCTCAGTCCAGAGATGCCTGACACGTGTGGGTTCCACATCCCTTCTGTTCTATATTTCATCTACTAGATGGTGAATTAAGATATTGTCAGGGCAGGAGTGATAGAAAAGGACTAAACAAATCCTAAAGCCACCAAAACAGAGTAGTCATGGTCATCTGCCCATGTCACCACCTTCCTACTCACACACGTACCGGGCCACATTAAATCAGGAGAAGCTGGGTGTGGTGGAGGGTGTGGGGGCAGGCACAGAAGGAGGAACCCTGAATTTAAACCAGTCTGATCTATAAAGCAAATTTCAAGATAGCCAGGGCTACACAGAGAAACCCTGTCTTGAAAAACCAAATAAGAGAAAGAAAAAAAGAAATGATATTCTCAAATGGTATAAGGGTCTTCTGTCAAATAAATATATGAGTCTTACTTAAAGAAGTCTGAAGCACAGCCACATAAATTCAAAGCTATTAAATAAAAAACATGCCAACCACCATTGTAAATAAAACCAGTCTTTATCCTGCAATTAATACCCTGACCCCAAACAAACGAAGCTGACACAGGGCCCACAGCAGATACATGGGCCCTGCTTTCTTGGAGAACTCCATCTGCTAGACAAAAACTAAACCTTGTGCAAGTCACTTAACATTTCTCAGCCTTGCATGTATGTGTGTGTGACTGTGTGTATACGTCTGTGCACACATGTAGACATGTGGGCAGATGACTGCAGAGGCCAGAGACATCAGAACTTCCGGAGTTAGAGTTACAGGTGGTTGGGAACTGCTTGATGTGAGTACGGGAATCAAGCCTGAGTCTCTGAAGAGGATCACATGTTCTTAACTACCGAGTTTATCATCAGTGAGATGTAGTTAATAGTAACGATCCTAAAATCGTTCTAAAAGCACTTATTGTGACCAGAACAAAGACCTGCATAAGTATTATTTATTAAATAACTCCTCCAACAGTTAGTTCTCAGACGGTGACTGGATGAGCCGTGATCACCTGTGGAAAAGGAGCTACTATACAGACAGAGGCAGTCACAAGTCCTGTGTGCTTTCTGAAATGAAGCGCTCTCTCTATCTATAACAAAACCCACTCAAAAATTATAATTCAAAAGATTTAACCAAAGAAAAAGGCAGGTATTGCACATCTATAGGCATCCCTAGCAGTCACTCGAGTCTGAGTCAAAGAACTAGGAGAGCCATTGAGATCCTATGTGCACCAGGTCATGGCAACTCAACTGTCACACTAAGTCTACACACACCACAACTTTTACATATCTAAGGGGCTAGGCTTCCAGAAAATTATTTCAATTATTTTCCTTCCATGTCAAACATTTAATTAAAACCAAGACTAGCCATTTCTACAACAAAGATTAACATAATTTTAGAGTTGTAATTTTAAACTACCCTGCTTACCTTCCCTACTAAAGGCAAATACCAAAAGCTTTGCCATTTCTACCACCCATCCATCCATCCATCCACCCACCCACTCACCCACCCAGCTACTCACTTACCCACTCACCCACTCACTCCCTCACACGTCTGCAGTACTGGAGACAAGACCCAATCCCTGTTTGCTAGGCAAGTTCTCTACCATACCCCAGGCCTTCAAATGCTTTTTAATGAGAACATTTTAATACATTACGAGCTACATCTGCCTGGCAACAAGTTATTATAAACTTATGTTATCCTGCCTCTGTTCCCATGGATACAGACAGCCATGAACAGTGCTGGGGCAGCTGTATGAATCAAAAAAAAAGAGTCCCAAGAGAATCATGTGCCCAGCTTGGGTAGAAAGAAAGCAATGCTCTAAAGGTAAGAACACTGTCCTCCACCACATTCCCATTAGAACCAACCCCTCCCTGCCCCACAAAGCCCAAAAGAACTCCACTACAACCTCCTTCTTAGACCTGCCTCGGCCCACAGGTCAGCAGACACTTCTGTGCCTGCACTGACAACTACCTCAGACTTTCTGCATGTGTTCTTCTCCCAGAATTGGTCAGATTTCTTGGTATCTATAATGTAGCAAATTTGTCAAAATAACTTGCAAACGAGGTAGGAACTGCTTTACAATGTAAACCTGTAACCTGGAAGAGAGCTGCAGACTCGCCGCTGTCTAGGTGTGAACCTGTAACCTGGAGGAGAGCCGCAGACTCGCCACTGTCTAGGTGTGAACCTGTAACCTGGAGGAGAGCCGCAGACTCGCCACTGTCTAGGTGTGAACCTGTAACCTGGAGGAGAGCTGCACTCGCAGCTGTCTAGGTGTGAACCTGTAACCTGGAGGAGAGCTGCAGACTCGCCACTGTCTAGGTGTGAACCTGTAACCTGGAGGAGAGCCGCAGACTCGCCACTGTCTAGGTGTGAACCTGTAACCTGGAGGAGAGCTGCACTCGCAGCTGTCTAGGTGTGAACCTGTAACCTGGAGGAGAGCTGCAGACTCGCCACTGTCTAGGTGTGAACCTGTAACCTGGAGGAGAGCTGCAGACTCGCCACTGTCTAGGTGTGAACCTGTAACCTGGAGGAGAGCCGCAGACTCGCCACTGTCTAGGTGTGAACCTGTAACCTGGAGGAGAGCTGCACTCGCAGCTGTCTAGGTGTGAACCTGTAACCTGGAGGAGAGCCGCAGACTCGCCACTGTCTAGGTGTGAACCTGTAACCTGGAGAGCTGCACTCACCACTGTCTAGGTGCTGGCATTTAAGGAGGAAGAAGTGCATAATCCAAACTCTGGAACAGACATCGCTTTAAGCTTGAATATTTATTTACGGTGCTTACAATTAAAAAGAACCCAGCACTCAAGAGGCAGAGGCAGGTAGATCTCTGAGTTTGACACTAGCCTTGTCTACAGAATTCCCTGTCTCAAAAAACAAAAACAAAAAAATTAGGAAGTTCTGCCAAAGCAGCCACAGAAAACAAATGAAGAGAGGAATTTTACTTTGTTGAAAAAATGTTTTAATTTGATAGAATCCTGGCCTCAAACGTGATTCTCCTGTATCTACCTCTTTGAGGTAGGCATTATGTGTTGGTCACCATACCTGCTAATGGATGGAAAGTTTCAAATACACTCTTATCACTCTCTTGAAGTATTCCAACAGCATTCTCTCTCAAAAACCTAATTCTCCAAGAGCCTTGGTGTATATTTTTTTTTCTTTTCTTTTTTTCGGAGCTGGGGATCGAACCCAGGGCCTTGTGCTTGCTAGGCAAGCGCTCTACCTCTGAGCTAAATCCCCAACCCCCTTGGTGTATATTTTGCTCAGTGTTCTATATGGTACTTAGGGCAGAGCCTGGCACATAGTAGGTGCTCATTTAAACGTTCCTGCACTCCCAGCTGGGAGACAGCTCAGTTGTCACAGTGCTTTCCATGCAGACACGAGAACCTGTCAGGTGCCCAGCACCATGCACCGGTTACTATGTATGTGTACATGTTATGTAGTTTGCAGGGAGACAGAGGCATGCAGACCACAGTGGCTGCTGACCAGCCAATTAACAGTGAGCATCAGGTTCAGTGAGAGACTCTTAACTACAATAAGATAGAGTGGCTAGACAGACAGCACAGCAGTTAAACACAGCACTGCCAACAAGTCAGGCAGCTCAGACTGCCTCGAATGCAATTCAAGTCCAGGGAATTGGCATCCTCTTCTGGTCTCCATGGGAACACATTCATGTGCATGCACGTGCACACACACACACACACACACACACACACAGAGAGAGAGAGAGAGAGAGAGAGAGAGAGAGAGACCGACCTATTTTGTTTGTTTTTTTGTTCGTTTGTTTTTTTGTTTTTATGTTTTCCTAGACAAGGTTTCTCTGTGTAACTCCAGCTGTCCTGAAACTTGCTCTGTAAACCAGGCTAACCTCTAACTCAGAGATCTGCTGAGATTAAAGGCTGAGTGCCCGCACCATCAGACACAGTGACTGTGCCATGACTCAAGGTCGATGTCTGGCTGAGCACACAACTCCTAAGATTCTGTCCTAAAAAAGCAAGTTGAGAAAAACAAAGAAAATAATCATCCCCTCCAGCATGTGAACCGTCCTTACATACTCTCCTCATGTTGTCCTTCCCCAACTACAACTACTCCATCGCTCTATGGCCTGACCATCTCCAATGTCATGCACTGAAGGGTGATGATTTTCAAAGATAGAGAATGCAGTGTTAACGCAGAGTCAGAGAGATGGCCCAACAAGTCAGTGTGCTTACCACGTAAACCTGATGGCCTAGGTGTCATCCCAGAACCCATAACGGAAGGCGAGGGGCTCAGGTGCCTTTAAAAACGATCAATGTAATAAAATTAACAAATAAAGAAAAGGCAAGAAGGAAGAATGAGGAAGACCCAGACAAGGATATGACTGCCACACTAGGTCACGGTAGAGATGCTGACTCTATTTTATTCTGTTTACTTATTTATTGTTCTTCCAGAGTCTGGTTCCTTCTGCTTATAAAGTTAACCATGAAATAAATAGGCTGTGCTGGCCTCACACATCTCCGTTTACCTCTAATGCTGGGACAGGAGTTCGTTCCAGACACACTGGACAAGCATGCAAGCCCTCTCTACGCCTAGCCACATAAGTGGCCTAAAAGTGAGACTAGGCGAGACCGGGGCTTAGGAGGTGCTCAGAGTGCCCGGCCAGCGAGCACAACGCCCATCCTGAGCACTGTGAGAAAAGGAAGATCCAATGATATCACATCAGGGACCAACAGGTACCACAGCACCTTCTGGAACTCCATCTGGTTTAAACAGAAGTCACCTAAATGCTAACACAGCATTTCCTTTCTTCTGCAGAATGAGTCCCCATCACTTAATGACTCTTCTAAAAAAACAAGCCCCAGCCCCTGGGGCCCACCTTTACATGCAGCACGGAGGACACAAGGCAGCTGAATCTCAGAGAAGTTCAAGACCAGAACCACGAAGTAAGACTGTCCCCCAAAACAAACATGCCTCTTTACCTGAGAGAAATTCAAACAGAACGTGTGAGACCCCTCCACCAGGAGTGCGCCTCCTCTCACCCGCCTGAAACCCAGACGGCAGCATACACTTGTAATCCCCGCTGCTGGGGCTTCCAACACGGAGCCTGCCCTGCCCTTAGCGAGTTTAAGGCCAGCCTGGTCTACACAGTGAGTTCCAGGAGAGCAGGAGTACAGAGAGATGGTTTTAAAAATAAAGGTCTAGAACTCAATGCCATACTGATCTACACTGGGCCTCAAAACCCAAAAATGACCAAAGCAGTGTCTTTGGAAAGTCTTCCTTCTGCATCCAATCTCAATTAAAATCATCTCGCTAGAGTCACCATGGCCCCAAACTCCCAAACATAGGGATACCACTGTTCATGGCTTTTACCCCATTAGACATTTTATGATAACTATGTGCTGTGATGCATGCACACACGCACATACACTTGCGCGCACACACACACTACCTCATAGGGCTGATGTGATACTATAGCTCAATGTAAATGTATCTACAAAGCCCTGGGATCAATACCTCACAACACACACAGACACACAGACACACACAAAGCACATTTACAAAACTTAAAACAGAAAAAATTTAAAGACACCAAAACTATTACCATAAATCATAAGCAAATATGTAACATAATTATATATATATAATATATATGTAATACGTATATAATATATACTTACAGATTTTTGGTGTCACTGTTTTTCAAGGCAGGGTTTCTCTGTGTGGCCCTGACTGTCCTGGAACTCAGTCTGTAGACCGAGCTCCCCTCAAACCTATCTCTGCAGCAAACAAAGCAGAGCTCCAGCCTGTGGGGCAGGACCCCTTCAGGGCTGCACGACCCTCTCACGGGGGTCAGATATCAGAGATCCTGCCTGTTAGATATTTACAGTACAACTCCTAACAGTAGCAAAGTTACATAGCAACAAAAATAATTTTTTTAATATTTATTTATTTATTTTATGTGTAAGTACACTATAACTGTCTTCAGACACACCAGAAGAGGGCATCAGATCTCATTACAGATGGTTGTGAGCCACCATGTGGTTGCTGGGATTTGAACTCAGGACCTCGGGAAGAGCAGTCAGTGCTCTTAACCGCTGAGCCATCTCTCCAGCCCCCAACAAAACTAATTTTATGGTTGGGGGTTACCATAACATGTGGAACTGTGGAAGTCCCCGCACTAGGAAGGTGGAGACCCACTGGATTAAAGGCACATGCCAGCATGCCTGGCTATAAAATCTTAACTCAAATCTTAAGTTACTACTACTGGCAGTTGGAACATGACTCACTAATATTGTATTTTCCTGATGTTAAGCTTTTTGCATAGCAACAAAGCACACTTATGAACATGTAGGGAAGCAGGTGTCGTAGTCTGTGAGAGAAATGAGAGAAGTGTCCGGTGTCTGTGCACTGCAGGGTCCATCACACCCTTCCAGAGTCTAAGAACATGCCCAGAGGTGAGCTGTGCGAAGAGAGGCGACAGACACCGCAAAGGTAACCCCACTCATACACTTCAGGATGTTTGCCACACGGACGTGTGTATGTTACATGTGTGCACATCACATGGGTGCCAACTGGCTAAGGCCCCTAGGGTCAAAGGTGAGTGCTTTAGGGTGTCTAATGGCTGCGACTGGCTTTGTCTCAAGCACAGTTTATAGGACTCACGGTTGAAGTGACTGACATCAACACTTCCACCTTCTCCTGCCAAGTTCTTCGTAAGACAAAAAAAAAGAGGGGATTTCAAACTTTGTTTTCTACAGAAACAAAATCCTTTCTTAAAGAATTTAATATTTAATAATAAAATTAATAAATTTAAAGAATTTAAATTTAAAATTTAAAGAACCAGGAGAAAGCTCAGATACTGAAGTTTGCACAGTCTATAGCAAGATGGAGGCCTACTGTGCCAAGCCACTCTCAGTTCACTAGCAATGCTATAAGCAGCAGCAATGCTATGGAGACTGACCTGTTGCCAAGCAAGCGGAAAGCCAGGCAGCAGCGGACACACAAAGCTCCAGTTGGGCTTAGAATTGATGCATACGGCATTGGCAAACGTGCGGCAGAAAAGGACCAATGGACAAACACTACAAGGTTGCTAAAAGGGATACTCTTTCCCCAGTCCCCTCTAAGCAAAAAAACGTGAGGCTCAACACAGGACATTTAATTTTTATTTTATTCTTAATTTTTGGATAATTAGAACTGACTATCTTTTGGAGAAATCTGGATTATAATATCAATTAGTGATCAGGTTCCAATGAGATCAGATCAAACTCCTTATCATAAATACTGAAACAATAGCTCTCAGAACATGAATGTGTGGTTTTAGTTTTACTAAGCCAGGCTGAGAGCCGGCATGACATATACTTAACTCCCAGTATTTGGAAAGTGGATGCAGGAGGATCTAGAAGGAAGGCCATCCTAGACTCAGTTCCCAAAACCCAGATTGGGCAGCTCACAACTGTCTGCAATTCCAGTTCCAGGGACTCTCACACTCTCCTCTCTCTCTCCTCTTTCTCTCCTCTCTCCTCTCTCCTCCCTCTCCTCTCCCCCCCTCTCCCCCCTCTTCTCCTCCCTCTCTCTCTCTCTCTCTCCTCTCTCTCTCTCTCCCCCCTTCCCCCCCCCGTCCCATGGACATTGTGCACACATCATATACATACACACAGACAAACATGAGTAAAAATACATTTTTATTCTTTTAAATTTACTTTTTAAAAAAGATTTATTTATTATATGAGTACTGTAGCTGTCTTCAGACACACCAGAAGAGGGCATCAGATCTCATTACAAATGGTTGTGAGCCACCATGTGGTTGCTGGGAATTGAACTCAGGACCTCTGGAAGAGCAGTCAGTGCTCTAACCACTGAGCCATCTCTCCAGCCCTTAAGTTTACTTTTAGTTATGTGTAAATATGTGCACATGAAGCCACGCAGGGTGGTGCACACCTTTACTCCCAGAGGCAAAGGCAAGCAGATCGCTGGGTTCAAGACCAGCCTGGTCTGCAGAGTGAGTTCCTGGACAGCCAAGGCTACACAGAGAAACCCTGTCTTGAAAAACCAAAGAAGAAAGAAGGAGGAAGAGGAAGAGGAGGAGGAGGAGGAAGGAAGGAGGAGAGGAAGAGGAAGAAGAAGAAGAGAAGGAAAAACTGTTTGAGGCTCTTTGGGAGGAAGACACACTAAAGAATCCAACAAGCTCACACCTGCTCCAGTTCTACCAGAGCAGGAAAACTTCACAACCCATGGCTAGCCCACTATAATGCACAAGAGAATGTGACTCAGTAAGTATAACATTTTAGTCCTAAACAAGATGCTACCTTCTTCCTACCCAACAGAAGTTAACTCCCTACATGACGGTACATATGCTATCCCAGCACTCAGGAATCAAGAGCCTCCATAGACCAGACTGCTACACAGTAAGACACTTTCTCAAAAATTAAACAAAAAAAAATTAACATGCAACCAAAACATCTTGTGAAGCATCAAGACAGCTCAACAGGTTAGGCACTCAGACAAGCCCAGTGACCGAGAGTTTAATCTTTAGAACCCATGTTAGCAGTACAGACCAATTCCTCCAAGTTACCCTCCGACCTCCACCCGGCTTCCATGCATGAGTACTCATATATGTAAAATAGAAGGAAAAAAACCCCCAAGGTTGGGGCTAGAGTCATGGCTGAATAATTCAGCCCCAAGCGGTCAGCCACATGGTAACTCCATGTTACCACCAGTAACTCCAATTCAGAGGATCCAACTCCTCTTCTGGCCTTAAGCACCTGCACATACAGACAAGCAGGTACACACATAAAAAATGAAAATTTAAAAAACTACTCTGGGGACTGGAGAGTTGGCTCAGCACTGAGAGTTAAAAGCACTGGCTGTTCTTCCAGAGGTCCTGAGTTCAATTCCCAGCAACCACATGGTGGCTCGCAACCATCTGTAATGGGATCTGATGCCCTCTTCTGGTGTGTCTGAGGACAGCTACAGTGTACTTATATATAATAAATAAATAAATCTTTAAAAAAACAAAAACAACCCACTCTGCCCTCCCCCAGAAAACACAGCTCAGAATCGATGTGGTAAGTAAACTGAAGATGAGTTTAAGATACGTAACCTGATTTTGTGGGTCACAAACTGGTTTTTGTTTTGTTGTGTTTTGTTTTGAGTGGTTTGGCTGACTTCTCCCTTGAGACAGAGTCTCACAGTACTATCCCAGGTTAGCCTAAAACTCTCCATAGGCCCCACTGACCTTGAACTGCCGTCACTCTCCGCTCTTCTCCCACCCTCGTCTCCCCTTCCCAATGCTCCTTATTTTACATTTTAGATCTTGCTTTGTGTATGTGACTGTTTTGCCTGCCCGTGGAGGTGTATACCACATGCCTGCCTGGTGCCCTCAGAGTCAATTAAAACCACTGGCTGCTCTTCTAAAGGACCAGGGATTGACTTCCAACACCCACATGGTGTCTTGCGACCATCTATAACTCCAGTTCCAGGATATCCAACTCCCTCTTCTGGCCTCCACAGAAACGGGCATGTTCACAGTGCAGACACACATGCAGGCAAAGCACTCATACACATAAAGTAGTAACTTAAAAAATGTAAGAAGTGGGAGTAGAGGGGAACACCCTCGTAGAAGCAGAGGGAAAGGGGATGGGATAGGGTGTTTGCAGAGGGGAAACTCGGAAAGGGGATAACATTTGAAATGTAAATAAATAAAATAACCAAAAAAAAAAAAATTAAGAAAAGCAGGACCTCATGCCCAGAAACGTCTGTGCTGGTCAAAGTAACAGTGGCAGTGAGAGTGAGTGACACAACAGGAACACACAGTGAGCCCGCCACTCAGGAACACTCAGCAAGCTCTCCCGTGAAATTTTTTCTCTCTTTTTGCAGTTTTGAGTCTTATAAATGCATGAGCTAAGCATCTCAGAACTGCATATAATTTAGACTTTGTGAGCTTAAGCCTGTGACAGCTGAACCTTCGACTGGAAGCTTTCTCAGGATTAACAAATAAGCTCTATATATGTATTTCATATAGTAAAACAAATACACAAGGATGGCAAGACAATCATATTTCACTGTAACACACAGTTTACTGGAGGCCACTGCTTGGGTGGAAATCATTAGCTCCCAGGAGGCTGCCACGAGCTCTCACGGCACTGGGTATGCACGTGTGGATTTTCTCTTGCTGTAGTGTGTACAACTGTACATTGTTTTATACTTGAAGGAAGGAGGGAAGGAGGGGCTGAGACAGCCCGAGTTGGCCAGGACTCCCAGCTGTCCATTTGCATCTGTCTAGACCAACTAATACTGTTCAGTCTGTGTGTGCTAAGTCTTAATGAGTTTCAGTTTAGCGCAGGTCTGGCTGGTCTGGCACTCACATATTGTCCTCAAAACCTAAACAGTCCTCTACATCAGCCCCGCAAGTACTAGCACACCATGTGATACCAACTTCTTGAATGTTTGAAAGTTTATGGTACTATAATATATAATTATATTCATGACCACTTTTTCTTAAATTTTTCAGTTTTTCTAGGTTACAAGGCTCACCTGTGAATTTTTCCTAATTGTCACAAAACTCTAAATCATGAATCTGCTGCGGGCTATGCGGTCCAATCCAGCTATACATTCTATGACAACTACAGCCCAGGCACTCACTCATCCTAAGAAATGCACATGTGCGCTGGCTGCGTGGTGAAGGGAGCGCAGGGAGAGCTGGGTCCTGAGGGGAGAGAGCATGACTAACGCAGTCATGAGGAGGGACTTGCTGCAGGACAATCGAAACTGCTGAGTTACATCTGCTGTGAAATGGCAGCAGTCCCGACCCTGGCTCAAAACCTACCTTTGCTTTTTTAATTGGTTTTGTTTTTCTTTTAAAATCACTATCTTCCTCTGTAGCCTAGGCTGGCCTCAAACCTGATCAATGCTCTTGTTTGTGTCAGCCTCCTAAGTACTGGGATCTGAGACACACAACCACCCTCAGTAAGAAATAAGTCCTTAAAATCAGTGCCCAGCTCAGGCCCAGTGCAGTAATGCTGTAGACACAAAGTGAATGAGAGCGCGCTATCTGAACGCTAGCCTTCCAACCCTAAGTCACACACCACGCTAGGTGTTCTCTGCAAAATAATGAATGCCCAGTGAGGCTGGAGACTGCTCAGTGGCTAAGAACACCTATGCCCTTTCTTGTGGGACCTAGGTTCAGATCCAAGCACTCCATATGGCAACTGAAATTTCAGTTCCAGAGAACCTGACGCCCTCCTCTTCTGAGCTCCTCCATGGGCACATGTGCAATGTTAATTCGTGCAAGCAACATGCACATAAAATAAACACATCTTCAAGGAGAGAGACCGTCAGTGCATGCTACCCTCCAAGGCTGTCTACTTCCATACCTGGTGGAGTGAACACACTCCTCCAGTTGCCTCCAGTCACCAAGCCACATTTCCCTTGCATCTATTTCCATAGTTTACACGAAACTCAGCCACTGCAATGGGATATGCCCGCGATCCCAGTGCCCTAGATGCTAATCTGAGCTATGCAGGAAGGCTCTGTTATAAGTAAACAGCCAGGCAGTGGTGACACACGCCTTTAATCCTGGACTCAGGAAGCAGAGGCAGGAGGGTCTCTCTGAGTTTGAGGCCAGCTTGGCATATAGAATAAGTTCCATAAGTAACCGACCATCCAACCATTTAGGTCACAAGAAAAGAACTACTCTGTGGACGCAACCAAATGCTGCTGCCAAGTTTCCTCCTTAAAGACGGCTTCTGAATTAACACTGGTCTAAATCCTTTCTGCTGATTATGTCGTTAATAAGTTTTCCCCTCCCTTGTTTTGTTTTGTGTGTGTTTTCTTGAAACAGGGTTTCTCTATGTAGCCCTAATTGTCCTGGAACTCAGAGACCCACCTGCCTCTGCCTCCCAAGAGCTGGGATTAAAGGGTTAGGGTTAGGCCCCCACCCTATCTTAATGAAGTCTCTTCAAGATCATGACAATTTAAGACTGGGTTAATAAGTTACTGAACATTTTCAGACTGAACCATAACTAAACTACTTAGTATTGAGTTTCTGAATGCAGGAAATGAAGACAGTAACTTTCCCTGGTGTAACTTTGGGAAGGGTTAAGGGATTTAACTGTGTTCAAACAAGCCTGGAATAAATAAATCCTAACTGACCTGGCAATGTCAAGTCACTCTTTTGACAAGCTCCTGTCTCTCTAGCCACACTCCCCCTTCTCTTGTACCAGTGGCCCATGCCCAACCCACAGCACTTTAACCCCTTCTGAGAAAATAGCTGGCAATTTCAGGAATCAAATCCTTCCCTTTAACCATTAATGTGCTACTGTAACTGCATGCTAAGCAGACTTTAAACCAGAGCTGCTCATCTGACACAGTAATTTGGTCACCAGTTAACAGCATTACCAACAAGCTGAAGAGGATTAGTTTTGAAAATACACAAAAGTTCTCAATTCTTAGAGAAATGAACTTCAGAAACCAAGAGTCCTACAGTGACACATTTACCAGGGCTGTGTACCAACACCAGTCTTTTGAGTACAAATCCCAATCAAGAAAATATTTTTCTTCCTTCCTAATCAAAGAAATTAAAGTCCTTCCCCCTACATTCAATATTAAAAACAAACACACTATATATAAAACTCTAATAAAAGATTAAGGGTTTGGAGAGATGGCTCAGCGGTTAAGAGCACTGACTGCTCTTCCAGAAGTCCTGAGTTCAATTCCCAGCAACTACATGGTGGCTCACAACCATCTGTA
Organism: Rattus rattus; assembly: GCF_011064425.1. Lineage (NCBI taxonomy): Eukaryota > Metazoa > Chordata > Mammalia > Rodentia > Muridae > Rattus > Rattus rattus. The sequence goes on along the minus strand of NC_046160.1, from coordinate 128,620,247 downwards.
ATGGGATCTGATGCCCTCTTCTGGTGTGTCTGAAGACAGCTACATAGTGTGCTCATATAAATTAAATAAATAAATCTATAAAAACAAAAAACAAAAAAATAAGAGTTATAATCAAATACATGAACTACATGAACTTAAATATGTTCAACAGTAAAAAAATACTATATGCAACTCTAACAGGAGATTAATATCTAAATACATGAGCATAAATAAACGTGAAAATGAGGGTGGGGGAGATAACAACATATGAATAATGGTGGCACAGCTTAGAAACTGAGCTCTTGAAGAGGCAGGAGAAGGGCAGGTTCCCAGCCAGCTTAATCTACATGTAAGATACAGCCTTAGAGAGAGAGCCACACAGAAGGTCACAGGCTCCCGCACACACAGCATTAGCACTAGGAGGCAGAGGAAGGGGGACCGTCACACTCTGAGCCAGTCTGACTGTGCTACACAGCAAAAGTCTGTAAAACAGAAAATTCAAGTCTGGCACAGTCTCACCTCTCTCACTCAGGAGGCAGATCTCTGTGAGCTCAAGGCCAGCCTGGACTACACAGTGAGTTGTATGCCAGCAGGGCTACAGAAGATTCTGTCTCCAAAACTGTGGTCAATTAAAACATACAGCACAATGAAAAGGAAAGAAAATGATCAATATACAAAGAACAGCAAAGGTGGGCTGTTGAGATGGCCCAACAGGTAGAACAACTTGCTGTGTGTCTGAAAACCAGACTTACAACTCCAGAGCCCACCAGAGGAGAATCAAAGTCAACAAAAAAGTTAAAAGAAAAAAAACACAACAAAAGTTACACTGATAAGAGAAAACAGAAAGAAGCATGAAAGAGAGGGCTCTAAAGATGGGTGGGCGGCTCAGAGCATCTCCTGAGTGTGAGGGCTACAGTATGCGTCCTCATACCTAACTCCTAATGTACTGTAATGTGGCATCACGTATAATCCTGTATTCGGAGTTCTACCTTACCTTATGGAAAACAAAAAGGCACCATCAAATTAAACATAGTATCTTAGCATTTCAATTTTTAAAAGTTTAGCTCTTCTCTTTCCAAAAATGCAAGCCTATTAGAGTTGACACACATCACTTACTGAACCCACCACCAAGGATCAAAAACAATGAAAGATAAAGTTTGGTCCAGATGGCCATACATCGAGATAGTTTTAGTGACCGGGAAATTAAAAACAAATATAGACCACTTTACCTCTAGGCCTCTATTCCCCTCATGTAGAAAACAGAACAGGTGCCAGGGTGCAGCACACACCTGTAATCCCAACCCCTGGGAGATGGAGGCAAGGGAACGAAGCCATCCTCAGCTACACAAGGCTACACAAACCAGAGTAGGGGGAGGGTCAGAAGGGAAGGCCACGCCCTAAACCACACTTTAATCCTTGGACCCACAGGGTAGAGAAAATCAACTCCTGAAGGTTATCCTCTGACCTTCAAAAGTATACACTGGACGGATGGATGGATGGACGGACAGACAGGTGGATGGGCGGATGGACGGGTAGAGTAAGGAGGGAACGTGGGCTGTGGAAGTATCTCTGTAATAGACAGAATCCCTGCCTGGCCTTAAGTTCAATTCCCAGAAATGCTCTCCTTCTCCCCCCAAAACCCTCAGAGAAAAGCAGACAGAACATACAGTTCATATGACTGCCTGTTATGCACAAGGCATAGCCCCCTTATGAGTCAGCTCCGATTAAAAAAAAAAAAGGAAAAAATATATAAACACAGAATAAACTTACATAATACATATCTAAGAAGACAACTGAAGCCAACCATACCATCCTACCACTGTGCTCCTCTGGCTAAAAAATACAAACTATCATAGAAATAACCACAGAGATACACAGAGGGTTTGCAGGGGAGCTCAGCTGGTGAGTTCTTGCCTGCATGCATTAACCCTAAGTCCAAGCCTAACATCACACGAGACTGAGCATGATAACCCCAGGACTATTAGAAACTCAAGAGAGGACCGCTGAAATGGCTCAGAGGACTTGGCACTAAGCTTTGGGCCCAAGTTCTATTCCTGGAACCCACATGGTGGAGACCAACTTCACAATGGTCCACAACTGCTTTGAGGCCCATACAAACAATTAAAAAATAAAAATAAAAAAAGAATTTTTAAAAAATCATTGTCCACAGGCTGGAAAGATGGCTCAACAGTTACGAGCACTGGCTTTTCTTCCAGAGGTTTAATTACCAGCAACCAACCACATGGGGGCTCACAACCATCTACAATGGGATCTGATGCCCTCTTCTGGCATACAAGTGGACATGCGGATAGAGCACTCACATACATAAAGTAAATGAATAAATAAATCTTTTTTAAAAGTTTTATGGTCCTTCCTCATAATGTTTACCAGCAAGAGGCAGGAAACAGTCGTATTATTCTAGAGAACAAACCTATTCATATCAAAGTAAGAGGTGCTTTACCAATGTAGAACCCGGTCAAAGGGGCAATAAATTGAAGCATTCGCTCCACACTCCTCTGTAATGCCGAGTCTAAGAGAAACTGAGGACAGTTCAGCATAATCTGGTGGCAAGTGTGACAACAGCCTGGGTGTCACATGGAGCACCAAAGAGCAAGTTAAAGGGGGAGCTGCATCCTGACTTTTGTTTTTACCCCTAAAGGGTCAAGACTCCTTGTGAACCGAGATGATATTCTCACCCCCAACTACCTACAGCCCATCAACCTAGCCTAGGCCTTAATCTGATTATAAGGACCAAAGGAGGGGCTGAAGAGATGGCTGAAGAGCACTGACTGCTCTTCCAGAGGTCCTGAGTTCAGTTCCCAGCAACTACATGGTGGCTCCCAACCATCTGTAAGAGATCTGGTGCCCTCTTCTGGTGTGTCTGAAGACAGTGACAGTGTGTGCATACATAAAATAAATAAATCCTTAAAACAAGAACAACTACAGGGGAGCATCTCAGAAGGACGATGCTCTCTCTCTCCCCACCTGGTGGGTATTTGGGAGGGATGACAGAACTAAATCTTCATTGGATACGATAAGTACACTTTGTTTCAACCACTCTAGAAACTAGGTCAAGCTGCGGTGTACAAATAAGTAAAGTAGTCTTGAAAAGGTATCATCAAGGAGGCCTGATGGCTCATGCTACTATGTAACAGGCTCAGGCAGAAGGCCTGCCAGGAGTATGAGGCCAGTTTCCACTAAAGAGACCCTGTTTTAAAAAAAAAAAAAAATCAAGGCCTGCCTATTCATACATCTTACTACTGTGTTGTTTTGGTTCCGTTTGCTTTCTAAGCTTTCTAGATCAAGTATGGTGGCTCCTGCATGCAACCCAGTAGTCAGGAAGCTGGGGCAGGAAGCTCATCACAAGTTCCAGGCCAGCCAAAGCAGAGCACAAGAAAGAGAAAGGCAAGTCTGCCTGCTCAAATTTTAAGGGGGAAATGCTTTCAAAACTTATGCAGAAGCATCTGAGGATATCTCCGAACCAAGCATGGCAAAGAACACCTTTAGTCTTGGCACTGACAGGCAGATCTCTATGAACCTGAGACTAGTCCAGTCAATGGGTAATCAGCATGCCAGGACTCTGGGCGAAGCCCGGAGCACCAGAGGAACGATGCACTCAGAGGAAAAAAGCAGGAGCACCATCTCTGGCTTCCCATCATCCTTCCTGTTTTTACTTTTGTGTTTGTACACACGCAGAGGCCAGAGGAATCAGTATGTCAGGATCTTTCTCTATCAATTTCCATGTGTATTTATTTACTTAGAGACAGGGTCCTCTCACTGAACATGGGAGCTTAAAGTTAGACCTGTGTGGCCATGTCCACCTTTCTCGGGAAGGTGGCAGGAGTCTGAACTCAGGTCCTCTTGCTCTCATAGCAAGTGCTCATGCCCAGAACATCTCTCCAGCCCTTGTTTCTGTTTTAAGCAGGGCCTTGAATTCCTTCGCCTGCCTCAGCCTTCCAGGAGCTGGGATTACAGGTGTATGCTGCCATGCCTGACATTCCTAATTTCTTTTTTATATAATATAATTTATTTGTTTTTTTTTTATTTTACGTGCATTTGTCTTCTGTCTGCATGCATGACTGTGTGAGGGTATTAGGTCCATGGAGTCAGACAGTTATGAACTGTCCATGTAGGTACAGAGAACTGAACCTGGGTCCTTTGGAAGAGCAGTCAGTGCTCTCAACCACTGAGCCATCTCTCCAGCCCCTAACTTCTTTAAAGCACATAAAGCCCCTGGCTGTAGTGCTGGAGAGATGGCTCAGAAATGAAAAGCACTGGTTACTATGAAAACCTGGGTATGATTCTCAGCACCTATGTGGTACCAACAACTATATGACTCCAGTTCCAGGGACTCTGGTGCCCTCTTCTGATCTCAGAAGACACTGCTCACGTGTGGTACACAGACAGGCAAAACACCCACACACATTTAAAGGGCAGGGTGTGGTGGGGAGGCAGAGGAAGCAGTCTTCTGAACTTGAGGCTAGCCTGGTCTATGGAGTCCAGAGCAGACACACAGAGAAACCCTGTCTTGGGGCATGGAGTCACTGCCTTGTGTCTAAAAGCAAACTGCTGTTAAAAAAAAAAAAAAAAAGATGCTGCACAATTTCTGTTCTAAAACACAAGTATCAGCCAGGTATGGTGGCACACACCTTTAATACCAGCGCTTTGGAGCCAGATGCAGGTAGAGCTCTGAGTTCAAGGCCAGCCTAGCCTACTTAAAAAGTTCAAGGACAGCTAGGGCTACACAGTAAGACCACGTCTCAAAAAAATACAAGACAAAACCAGAAGACTTTCCTTGGAATTTACATTCAATGGCAACATAAAAAAAGTTCACTCAGAAATAGTAAACAAATGTGTCCCAGTGTTCAGATTGACAAAGCAGGGTTTTAAATAATTTCGCCGCAGTTAAATTCCTTTCTAGACTAAAACAAACACAGGGAAGTTTTGATACATTAATGTGAACACAACTGGCAAGAAAGTTATGCATGAGAACATTTACGATGTTTTACTTTCTAAAATGTTAGAACTCTAACAAATATGTATCTGTATATATCCTATCAAACATTCAAAGACAAACTCTGTGGCAGAGAGCTTCCCCAGCATGTGTAAGTACCTAGGATCGATTCCAGCAAAGTAAAGTTAACTATCACATCCTGAGACATACGACTGTACAAGACTAAAAAATATTAACCAAAATAAGTATAAAGATACCAAAGTAGGATGATGGAAAATTTAAGTCCAATTTGGGCCACATAGCAAATTTTTAAAGCAGCCTACAATATAGAGACCCTGTGTCACAAAAACAAAAATGTCCCAAGAGTTCAAAAATTATCCTATGACACTTGATGTTTCAAAGAAGAGTCTAACTCTAAAGGCACCAGGCACCTCAATGACAATGCAGAGATTAAAACATCTAAATCCTGTCCTTTTCCTAGGTCCCATCAAACATTTAGATAAACATTCAAAATATGTAACAAAAATGACCCAAGTTTCTGGAAGGTCTGACTGCTCAATTCAGTTTTTAAGACTAATTCTTAAGGGAAACTTTGTGGCTACCTTAACGTTCTATGTATCACTGCAGTCAGACTTGACCTACAAAATGAGGATAGGGTCAACTGTAACCAAAAAGCAGTATGCTTCCCCTGGTGGCCAACCCTGGGATGAAGCCCTGCTCAGAAGTGGGGAAAAAAAAAAAAAAAAAAAAGATGTGACTCCCAGAAAAAGATGTGGGGAAAGGGCAAACTATGCGGAAACACTAAGCTGAGTTTACAAAGAGGGGAGTTATACCACAGAACTGTGAGGGATTGAAGTCACACATTTGCAAGTCATTGATTCTCGGGTTGTCCACTCTGCTGTGCTTTCACTTTTACCTAAACATAGAGTTCAGTACCTTAATAGCAACTTAAAAGCAATCTCCTTCTTCAAGGACCAGATCCTTCAATTTTCTGCAGTCTTGTTTCCAAGGAAAAGCATTTCTCTTTTCAAACTAGTGGTATAACCTACTTAGAAGAACCTCCTGTTCTAAAGCCCTCCAACCAGGACGGTTCACTCTAGCTGTACAAGATTTTCTTTTGAATTTTATTTCTGAAACAAAACCCACGTCCTTTCAAACATTTCCTGTAACCACCACCTTGAAAGACAGTCTCATACAGAGATGGGACAGAATCATAGGCATTAAAGTCTGGTGAATTCCTTTGTCTGATAGGATTTTCCCCCCTGGTACCACTTTAAATTTGCTTCCACACAGATCAGCATGCTGCAAGTAAAAATGCCCCTTCTTGGGGACAGGGATTTCTAGTACATGGAAACGGTCGGTTAGCTAAACCTTTTGATGGTTCTATTCTTTCACAACCTCTTCCTCCTACCCCATCCCCCCAAAAGAAAAAAGAAAGAAAGAAATAAAGGAAACTCACATTTACAAACAGATCCTAAAATAACAGCCACAAACTGGGCTCTCTTATCTAGACAGATGCTCTCTGGAAAGCACACTTCTTTTATTACCTGATTGGGGTGGAGGGACGGGAATATCGTTACTCTCCTGGCCCTCTGAACGGGATGGGATGAGATGGGATGAGATGGGATGGGACGGGAAAGGACGGGACTGGAATGGACGGGACGGGATGGGACCGAGCAGGACGGGATAAGAGTCCAGAGGCAGGAAGAGCGCAGGTTTGGCAGGGTAACGCTAGAAGACGGTTTGGAGTAAGAAGTCTCTGCGGAGCCCTGGGGTCCGAGCGCCCCAGGACGCCAACTCTCCAGCACTGCCACCCGGGATCCCGTCCTAGCCCCGGTGCACCACACCTGGAGGCAGAGACACCCCACTCCACCTCGGCCAGGTGTGGCTTCCACAGAGCCGGGGGACACAGAGGGCCCAGTGCTGTCCCCACCGGGGCCCGCGGCCTCCCCGCACCTGGATCTGCAGCTCACTCGTGTGCGAGCGTGCCGCGCCGCCTGCCCTCGCGCCCCGTGTGCCCCCGCGGACCGAAGGCCAACACGCACAAAAACAAAGTTGTCTCCCGGGCTCCCGTCTCTCGCTACTCACCAGGGTCGAAGTCGGGCACCGCGGCTTGGTACTGGGGTCCCACCCGCATGCCACCGCCACCTGCGGGGAAGCAGAGCACGGCGGTCAGCGCGGGCGCGGGCGCGGACCCGGGTCGGGCGCGGGGGCGGCTGCCACCTACCGTGCTCCTCGTCGCTGGACGAGCCCGAGCTGCCTTCCTCCCAAGAGTTGCTGCCGCTGTTCCCGTTGGGAGCCGCCGCCGCCAAACTTTTATTCTGGCCATTATTGGGGGCGGCGGCGGCCGAGGCGGTGGCGGCGGCCGAGGCGGAGGCGGTGCCGGCCGAGGCGGCGGCTGAGGCGGCGGCCGAGGCGGCCGAGGCGGCAGCGGCCGAGGCTGCGGCGGATGCCGTGTTCCTCCTCGCCTCTTCCCTGAGACCTCGGGGCCCTTCTCCACCATGGCCGGCATCGGCGGGGCCCGGGGCCGGGCCAAAGTGACGGGGACCCCGGCTCGCGAGGCGCGGGCGACGGGCCGCGGGCAGGGGGCGCAGGTGGGCGCCGGGCCGGGCGGGCGAGCGGGCGGGATCCGCTGGTGCGAGTTGAGGCTAAAGGGGGCCCAGACTGGCAGAGCAACGAGCCGCCTCAAGCCCCCAACGCCGAACGGAGCGCAACTTTGGCTCTCATCGCCGCCCGCACTTCGCTGGCTCTAACTACTCCGGGAGCCGCGGGCGGGGGGGGGGGTGAGGGGGAGGGGCGGAGCCTGGGGGGGGAGGGCCGCGCACAGCCTAACCCGTCGCTCACAAGCTCCGCCTCTGCGAGCTTCCATTGGCTCTCACGGGATCCGGGCGGCAGTCGGGGACATGGTAGGTCCTTGCACGCGTCCGTCAGAGCACGGGGGCGGGATCACGGGGAGGAGGGGGGGGGAAGGTTCTGCGCTTCCGTTGGCCAGGTTGGGTTGACGCGTATCGCCCACTGTACGTGGTTTGAGGTTTGCGATCGCTTTACGCCCCATGATCCATCTCTCGAGGCAACAGCGAGGAGTTAGCCGCCCTGCTAGCCCCCTCCCCCTCCCAAGCGCCCCGATCCCTCCGCTCACACCCCGTGGGCCCCGCGCCACCTCCCCCAGGGATCCCGCCGAGCGTCCCATCGGCTTCCCAAAGTGAATGTGCCCGACGCGAGAACAGAAATCGCGGGCAAGGTCGGGACTACTTTCCCCCTCGCGCGGAGGAGTACGCGCACAGTTTGAATGGGTTCTATACAAAGAGGGGAAACTAATTGGAAGAAACTAATTGCGCCCCCGCGTCGCCCAGGGGCGATAGAGACGTACTAGAGCTAGGGAACCTAGGGACGAGGCTCTCGGGTGGCAGTGTCCCCCGAGGGAAGGGAAGCGGTTGTACCAGGAGACGATGATGCTCCCCGCTAATTGGGTTGGGGGTCACCGGCTCCCTGCGTTGCCGGAGGGGCCGCGGGAGGAGTCGGGATGTTCGGCCGGGGAGGGCCTCGAAGCCGTCGGGGTGAGGGGTGGTGCCAAGCGGCCCCGGGACAGCGAGGGGCCCCACCGCGGGGGGCTGCGGGGGGAAGGATAGGGCTTGGGTCCCCAGCTCCATGGGGAAGGAGGGTCACTTCCCGAGACCCGGGCCCTTCCCCCAGCCCGCAGGGCCGAGGGCTTGAACGCGGAGGAGTCGGTGACACCCAGCCCAGGGCGTCCTTGTCCCCGGAGTGATCAAGCGAGGGGCCCGTCACTGCCTGACAGCTGCCTGTGGGGCTGGTGGGCTGCCCCACCCCCCGCGTCAGCAGCCAGACCTGGGGTACTATAGGTGAAACCGTTTGCTTCCAATTAAATAAATAAAACAGGAGATGGCTATTTTTCGTTTATGTTACTTCAGACCTGGGCTTCATATGGGGACAGTTTTTACACCCGCTCAGGATATAAATAGCTACAGAGAGAAAACGAGAGTTTTATGGTTTTAAAGCCAGAATAAATAATCAGGGTTTTCTCCTCCACGTTTTCTGGCCCGCGAATCATTTTAAACTTGACTGAAGTGACCACGGTCATTTCTAACTGGCCTTTAAGAACAGGGCCCAGAGCCTCCCGGTAGCAGATCCCTGCCCCCATCAAGTTCCTGTTCTCGCTCCTGGACTCCTCTGTGAAGGACACCCCTCTACTTAGAAAGTCCAAGGCACTGCAAGCATGAGCCCCGGGATAACCAGGCTCTCTGGCCTGGTCAGGGAATAGACTGCAAAGTCAGAGGTGGGAACTAGGGGTGACGGGAGATAGGTACCTGGATGAAGCCATGACTTCATGACAGATGAACCTTAACAGCTAGGGGCGCCTGTCTTACTCCTGCCTATCTTCCAAGATGTACCACAGACAGGTTAACCTACATACAGGGCACAAACGATTTGAGTCCCTTAGTAGGGCGGTTGGGATGACAACACAAGGGGTCCTCTTCCCTACCCACTGGACTCCTCCCAAACTGGAGACGGTTTCCTAGAAAATACCTCCTCTTTCTAGTGCCATGGCCTAAAGAAAGGGAGCCCACAGCTTCTAGAGCGGGACTGGCTGGGTAGGGCACGCCAAGATGCCAGCGCTCTCAGCTACTGTGGTGCTCCCAGGGCACCCTGCCTGCCTCACCCTAGCCTAGGCCCTGATCCAGGAAGTCCCCCACGCCCTCCCCCACCATTGAAATGGAAGATGGGCTTAGGAAAAAGGGAGGTTTATGGGTTCACGTGAAGTCTCTCCTACTGCCTACCCCACCCTATCAGTCTGACGTCTTGCTACATTGTAACTTTGGATGCCTTGGTGAACCTTCCAACTGATTTTTTTTTTTTTTTTTTTTTTTTTTTTTTTTTTTGCTGGTTGGGTTTTGCTTAAGTAGCTGAGGATGACCTTCAATCCCTGTTCCTTCTAAATCCACCTCAAAGTTCTAGGATTACATGTATGTGTTGCCATGCCTGGCTTAATTTATAGTGTTTTGTTTGTGAGTTTTGTTTTCCTTTTTTGTTGTTGTTGTTCTTCTTCTTTGTTGTTTGGTAGGTTAGTTGGTTTTTGAGACAGTGTTTCTCTGTGTAGCCCTGTCTGTCCCGGCACACTCTCTGTAGACCAGGCTGGCCTCCAATTCACAGAGATCCACCTACCTCTGCCTCCACACTCAGCAAATTTATACTGGGTTTTTTTTTTTGTTGGTTGGTTGGTTTGTATATCCGTGGCTGTCCTGGGCTCACTATGTAGACCAGGTTGGCCTCAAACTCAGAGATCCACCCTACCTCTGCCTCCTGAATGCTGATATTAAAGGCATGCACGGGGGGGGGGTGTTGGGGATTTAGCTCAGCAGTAGAGCGCTTGCCTAGCAAGCGAAAGGCCCTGGGTTCAGTCCCCAGCTCCGAAAAAAAAAAAAAAAAAGAAAAGAAAAAAGAAAAAAGTCATGCACTGCCCATCCGACTATAGTGGTTTTTTGAAAGATGTAATTGTAATTGTGTGTGTGTGTGTGTGTGTGTGTGTGTGTGTGTGTGTGTGAAAGAGAGAGAGACAGAGATGAGAGAGGGGAGAAGATGAGAGAGAGAGGGAGGAAGAGAGAAGGAGAGAGAAGAGAATGCCATGCCTGGGTAGGTCCTTACAGAGCTCAGAAGAGGGTACCACATCTGGAGCTGGAGTTACAGGCGCTTGTAAACTCCCAGCTAGGTTCTAAGAGCCAAACTCAGTTCATCTGCAAGAGCACTACACAATCTTAACCACTAGGCTATCTCTCTAGCCCCATGGTTGATTTTTTTGAGACAAGGTCTCATACTGTACCTAAGGCTAGCCTCAAACTTACAGGCAAGACAGATGCTTTAGCCACCACCAAGGGAGTGGTGTAACAAAAGCCACCATACCTGGCTTTGGTTGTTTTTCCCCCCCAACAAATAGGTCTCTCACACACATACAAGTATCAGATACTGCTTTACTTGGACCACAAAGTCACACGGATACCAGTTGGCCTGCAACATGTCAGCTTCCTCATTCATAAAAACCAACACGGTGGGGTTTTGTATTTTTCTTTGTTTTTCTTTGATAGGGTCTCAGTATTAGCCCTGGCTGGCCTGGAACTCATGGTGTAAACCAAGCTGAGTGCTGGCAATAAAGGCATGAATCACTCTGCCTGACTTCCATCTTAGCTCCTCCAGCCTTGTGAACCCTCCCTCTGCCATAAGGAGCCCTCAACCTGAATGAAGGAAAGCCTCTTTCTCGTCGTTGTTGGGCTGTGGTCCCCTCATGGGGAACATGTAACCACATATTAAAATGATACTCCCTACACTAGCAGCCCTGCGGAGCCAGTGTCCAAACCCTCAGCCCTGGACTCCTCTTTATGCTCACGCAGCCGTTGTTCAAAATAAGCACCTAGGCTAAAATCCAATGATCTACCTCGAGAAAAGCTGAAGCCCTCAGGTACGAGTGCCCCTTGAGTCCCCATAACGACAGGTGCGGTCTTACACACCTTCTCTTCAGACTCTCCCACCCCTCCTCCCTCCCTGCACTGCCTCTGATGTTGGACCAGTATTTTCAAAACAGACAGCGGCTTCCTTGGCCCCTCAGGCTTGGCTCCATTCCTCTACTCTCCTGGCCCACACACTCCTCAGAGGCTAGTCTATACTCGCTTTCTCTATCCCCTCCCATCACAGTCTCTGCACCCCACCCCTGGACCCTGACTCCGCCCCTTCCTCCCTGCTGTCCTGTCCAGTGGACAATTATTGAGAGCACTGAGCCTTCCAGAAGCAGCTGAGCAGACCATTCCTCTCAGAAACTCCATTGTCTTTCTGGATGTCCCCACTCTCACGTGCTCTGCTTCACAGGCCACGCCCCCTCTGGCCCTATGCAGCTCCGCCCCTTCCTTCTAACCTATAATCTGCAGTTCCTGATCTGCACCTTCCTCTTTTCTGGGTCTACAGTACAGTGGGTGCTCATTAGATGCGAAAGGAAAGGTGGTGTGGAATGTAAGCCGCTCTCTACACAGAGCCGGAGCAAATTCCAGTGGGAAACGGGGATTCCCCCTAAACAAGTGAACTCCAACTGAGTCCTTGGTTACTTGGGGAAGACCTTACTCTCAGCCTAACATTCTTCAAGTGTCAAACCTTCTCCATCCCTAACATCCTCTCCCAGTTGCTTCGTCCCTGACTTGCGTGTGACTCAGAATTAGTTGACAGTAAAATGTTCCTAGTTCCTGTCCATAAGTGATTGGCTCAGGCACAAGCACATGACATTGCTAGACCTTTTCTTTTTTCTTTCTTTCTTTTTTTTTTCTTTCCTTTTTCTTCTCAGAGCTGGGGACCGAACCCAAGGCCTTGCGCTTGCTAGGCAAGCGCTCTACCACTGAGCTAAATCCCTAACCCCTGCTAGACCTTTTCTTAGAGGGCATCTTCATTTCTGAGATCAGGACCTAAGACGGGGAGCCCAAAGCCTCTACTGAATAAGGCAAGCTGAGCTGCAGCTTCCCAGCTACTGTGGTACGCCTAGCATTCCGCCTCCCTCACCCTAGCTTGGTCCCTTCTCTGAGGAACACTTACCCACCTCTCCATCACTCAAAATGGAGAGTGAGTTTAGGCAGAAGGAATCTGAGACCTATCTGAACTCTCCCTACGGTCTATTCTGTCCTATATTGCTGGCCTGAAATCCTAGCCTTTAAATCAATTGATCCAGATTTCTGTTACAACTCAGAATCCAGAATGATACAAATGCCAGAAGCACGCAAGCAAAGGAGCTAGTATCCCCTAATCATAATAATAAGTATCCCCAGAATCATAAGAAGTATTTCTGTGTCTAGAGTTCTGATTTTAGCGTTGAAATTAAGAGCCTTTTTTGTTTGTCTGTCTGTCTCTTTGTTTGTTTCAAAGTAGGTTCTCACTATATACCTCTGGCTGTCGCTCTAATCCAGGCTGGCCTCAAACTCACAGAGATCGACCTATATGTACCTCCCGAGTGCTGGGATTAAAGGTTTGTGCCACTACACCTGGCATTCAAGAGCCCTTTTAATAACCCCTCAGTAAACACAATTCTGTCATCATCCCAGTACATGAGAACACTGAAGCAGTGAGAGAGGGGTGATCCGATTTGTCTGAAGTCATAAATTTAATGAGCAGAGGAAAAGGACATATCTAAACCACAGAGTTGTAGAGTCTAAAGGGGAATGCTGGCGCTAGCAGCGTGAGACACACGGACTTCCTTATCTGGACTCTAAATAAATACAATGTTGCAGAGTAGGGACCTAACACAATCTGGAGAGTTCCTGCCTAGCATGTGGGAAACCCTGGGCTCATTTCCTCTGCACCACATAAACCAGGCATGGCTGCACACACCTGTAACCACAGCAACTCAGGAAGTAGAGGCAGGGGATCAAGAGTTCAAGTTCAGCTCTGTGAGTTTGAGGACAGCTAAAAAAAAAAAAAAAAAGTAAATGAAAAAATAAAGTATTGGCGGTTCATGTTGATACTTTATTACTATTTTACAGGACTCATTGTTAGAACATTCTACTTGTCAAGGCATAGCTTCTACAAAGATGGGTACAGACCATGGTCAGGGCTGGCGGGTGGCAAGAAAACAAAAGCCACTCTTGGGAGGGAGCAAGCAACAAAATAAACAAACGAAACAACTCGGAAACAGAGTTTTAGCCACACCAGGAATTTTTTTTTTTTCCTTTTCTTTTTTTCGGAGCTGGGGACCGAACCCAGGGCCTTGTGCTTGCTAGGCAAGCGCTCTACCACTGAGCTAAATCCCCAACCCCCACACCAGGAATTTTAAATCTCAGCTGAATGGAAAGAATTCAGGAGGCCAGGAGGAGCCTGGGAGAGCGATCGAATGTGGACAGCGTTATCAGTGCCTGGGACCCTGTACTTCTCCTTACATTACACTGGCACACATGGGAGAGGAGCGTCTGTGCTTATCTTCAAAGTTACATGAGATTCTAGATCAACCACTGTCTTGTTGCATTGACTTAACAACTCAACAAGCAAAGAAAATCACGAACCTATTCCAAGGAAGAAGTAAAACCATAAATCAGAATAAACCCTAGGAGCACAACTTCATGTTATGTGTGTGACACAAACACGCATGCATGCACGCATGCACCCATATCATCATATTATGTGTCTACTGGTTTCATGACAGAGTCTTCCTAATAGTCTTCCTTCGCAGCCCAGGCTGGCCTGAATGTCTATGAGCATCCGATTATCCTAGAAATGATGTAGACAAAGCTGGCTTTGAACTTACGACCATTCGGTGTCGGAATGCTTCTCTGAGATGTGCGAAACCCCAGTGCTGCAGAAATAAAGCCACCGCACAATGAGCAGCCATGTCATGCCTGCTATGACAGTTGTAGGCATAAGATAGACAATGACAACTGCCCTGAAAACATGGAGAAACTGGAAGCCGCTGTGGGTGGAATGTGAAAAGGCACAACTGCTCTGGGAAACACTTGGACAGGTTCTCAGAACATTAGGCACAGAACTCCCAGTTGACCCATAAATCCCACTGTGACATTTCTGCCCCAGAGGACAGGAAGCACGGCTGTGTGGAGGATCTGGACGTATGTTCATGAAGTACCCTTCGTAATGGCCACCAAGTGAAGGGCACAGTGACTGTCACTTGGTGGGTGGTTAAAAAGTGGTCTGCTCGCACACCAGAATACGGGAGACGAATGAATTCTGACGGCTCGACAGGGAAGGACCTGGACAACATTACAGTAAGTGACAGGAGCCTCTCTCAAAGGACTTGGGCTGTGATGATTCCGTACAAGCACATGAGGTCTGGGACAGGCAAATACATTGAGGAAGTATGCTGGTGGCTCTCAGGCTGAAGGAGGGGAGAGCAGTGAGGGACCACCGATGGGGTCAAACCCAGGGTTTCACGTGTTAGGCAAACTCCCTGTCCCTTTGTAGGGCTTCTGTCTCTCTCTGTCTCTGTCTTTCTTTCTGTGTGTGTGTGTGCGCATGTGTGTGTGTGTATGTGTGTGTGTGTGTTGTGTGTTGTGTGTGTGTGTGTGTGTATGTGTGTGTTGTGTGTGTGTGTGTGTTGTGTGTTGTGTGTGTGTCTGTGTGTGTGTGTGTTGTGTGTTGTGTGTGTGTGTGTGTGCGTGTGTGTATACAGGTGTGGCCATGCTATGGTGTACATGGGGTAGACAAAGGACAACATTCAAGAGTCGGTTCTCTCCATCTAGAACTGGTTCCAAGGATTCATCTCAGATCATCAGGGCCTTTACCTGCCGAACCATCTTGCCAGCCCTCAGGTTTCTTTTTGGGTAATAAACTATTCTAACACTGATCATGGTGATGGTTACTTAACTCTGTGAATATAGTAAGAATTAACTATACACTAGGAGTAGATGAATTATGTGTCAATAAAACTGTTTAAGAAATAAGGCCTGGGGCTGGAGAGATGGCTCAGCGGTTAAGAGCACTGACTGCTTCTCCAGAGGTCCTGAGTTCAATTCCCAGCAACCACATGGCGGCTCACAACCATCTGTAATGGGATCTGATGCCCTCTTCTGGTGTGTGTCTGAAGACAGCTACAGTATATTCATATATATAAAATAAAAAAGTCTTTAAAAAAAAAAAAAAGAAAGAAACAGGGCCTGGGGAAACTTCTCAGCTCCGAAGAGCACTTGCTGCTGCTCTTACAGAGGACCCAGGTTCAATTCCCAGCACCCACATAGTGACTAACAAACTACAATGTAACTCCAGTTCCAGGGGATGCGATGCCCTCTTCTGACACCCACGGGCGCAAGGCATGCAAGCAGTTCCCAGACATATATACAGACAAAACACACATAAAGATAAAATTTTGGGGTTGGAGATTTAGCTCAGTGGTAGAGCGCTTGCCTAGCAAGTGCAAGGCCCTGGGTTCGGTCCCCAGCTCCAAAAAAAAGAAAAAAAAATTTAAAGAAAAAGAAACAGACTAAAGCTGGAGGTGTATCTCAGTTGGGAGACTGCTTGCCCATCATACACAAAGCCCTGGGTTTGACTCCTGGCCCTGAATGAACCGCGTGTGGTGGCACAAACCTGTAATCTTAGCACTCCAGAGAAGTTCAAGGCCACCAGGTATGGTGATTTATGCTTTGATCCCAGCACTCGGGAGGCAGAGGCAGGTAGATCTCCGAGTTTGAGGACAGCTAGGGTTACATAGAGAAACCCTGTCTCTGAAAAGACAGAAAGGAGAAAAAATAAAATGTAGGAAGTTGTCCTCTGACCTACGTGTGCACTCAAGCACACACGAGTGTGCACCAGCACACAGACCACATGACTAAACAACACACACACACACACACACACACACACACACACACAACACACACACACGGTCACCTACAGGCTTTGAATTTTCACGGATCTGATTTCCATCGATCCCACACTTGGCTTGGGCTCCTGGGGTGGGACATTCCCTTGGCCTCAGTGTCTCAGCCCTGGCTCTCTCTATCTGTCACTCAGTGGCTGCTGCTGGAAGCTTTAGCAGGGCGGGGCACCAGGGCCAGTGTAGGTGACCTGTTTTCACAGGAAAGCAGCATTTTTGTCCCACAGGTTCCTCTTCAGCCAAGTCCTCCTTTCTATCCTCACAAGCTCAGCTCTGACCGATGACTACGCAGTAAACAGTGGCAGGGGAGGATGGGGGTTGGGGGGCAGCTGTCAGCAAAAGGCTTCAGGGGGAAGTGATGAGCTCATGTCTTTTCCTGTCCAGTCACCTCTCCGGAGCTTGCTTGCTTTCTTTTCTTTTCTCTCTTCTTTTTAAATTCTTTTTGTCTTCTTTATTTAAAAAAAAAAAAAAAGGATTTATTATATATGTAAGAACACTGTAGCTGTCTTCAGACACACCAGAAGAGGGCATCAGATCTCATTACAGATAGTTGTGAGCCACCATGTGGTGGCTGGGATTTGAACTCAGGACCTCTGGAAGAGCAGTCAGTGCTTCTAACCACTGAGTCATCTCTCCAGCCCCTTTTCTCTCTTTTCTTTCATTTTGTATTTACTTGTTTGTTTTGTTATTGGTTTGAGATAGGACCTCATTGCAGAGTCCACACTGGCCTTAAACTCATGCTGCACCCCCTGAACCATTACAAGCCTATTCCACCCCATTTAGCGCCAGGACTTTTCTGTCTCTAAGAAGCCTTCCAAGAAAACTGATCCTGGAATACGTGCCTCTGGGACCTCTAGACTCCTTGAAAGAGCCCCAGGACCAAGAAGGAAGGAGTTCCAACCTGAGCCTCAGAGTGGTCCCTGCAGGAAAGGAGTAGTTTCCTACTCCATGTCTTTGAGATTCCCATGTTTGAGGCTTCACCTTCTTACGGGGTTCCTCTCTGAGTTCACACAGTGTCCCTCCTGGCTCAGCTCATAGGCTGCCTCCCACAGGCAAGGAGCCCTTTCTGCTGTAGATCACTTCTGTTCCCTCTGCGTCCCCATCTAGAATGATCACGGTTACAGCTGTGATATCCTGCCTGGCTCAGTGGTGTCTGCCTTGCACTGAAACTAAGTTCTCTGGGGTCACCACACAGCAAGAGCTCATTAACTTACCCACACCTGTTTTGTCCAGGGGTCAGGCTAGACCAGGAGACAGAGTAGAGCACAAATTCATTGCCAGGGAAACGAATGCCGGCTGGAGCTCTGGCCTCTCAGGAGCCTGACCTGACGCAGAGAGGCGCCAGCTCTCAGATCATCAAACGGGGTTGCTCCCTTTCCATTCAGAAACTGCCTTCCAATTTGTGGTTTCCTGTCTGAGGACCCACCCCTTGTCCACAAGATTGATAACTCCCCTCCCCTCCTCCTTGAGTTTGCTAGATTAGAAAAAAAGGCAAACTAGCTAGCACCCCTAAGACAGACGGGTGGAGGAGGGGGCACGTGTACCCTCATTCCTTAGGATTTACGGCCGCCAACTATGCCCAGGTCCGACTAGTTTCTCTTTGCCCCTTACTTGCAAGTGCCTGTGTTCAGGAGTGACAGAAGACATCTTCCCCAGGGCTCAGCAGGACACCCTCCCTCTGAAGGGAAGCCATTTCTTCATAGGATAGTCAGAGAAGACCTCTGGAGTGAAGACTGGGTGGGGGCTGTCCCCGGTTGTTAGAGCACTTGCCCAGCGTGCATAAGTCGCTGGAGTCCTGGCACAGAGCTCTCCCTCAACTGTGTCTCACACAAATAATAAAAATAAATTCAAGCTCATTCTTCAAGATCAACCTGGGCTACGTGTGAGCCAGTCTCAAAAAAAGCAAAAGAAAAGGAAGGCAGGATCTTATGCCTTCCCTGCTTACCACCCCCTGGGCTTCCTGCTCCGCTGGAGATAAAATTCCAAGGCCCCTACAGCTGGACCCTACTCCTTCCTTGACCTCCACTTCCTGAGCTGCGCTGTGCATCCAGCTTCTGCCTGGGGACTTGGCATGTGCTAGTCCTCAGCCTAGAACACCTTACTCCTGGTCTGCTCAGGCTGCCGAACCTCGTCCCTCACCACTTAGCTTACCAGTCTCTTCTTCCTGGACCCTTCCCCATTTCCGGGCCACTCAACCCCGCCCCCGCCCCATTCTCAGCCTTATCTCTAGAGCAGTTCCTGCGTCTCTGGTTATCTTTCCCTCACTAGACCCCACCCCCGACAGAGCTGGTCCGTCTGCCAGTCTCTCTTCTAGGTGCTCCCCGAACCGAACCAGAGAATAATGCATCTGGGGTCCTCCCGACAAGGTGCACCTCTTGAAGTGCTGGGGTGATATAGGGAGGGTAAAACCTGAGGAGCTCCTGCCCCCTCCCTAGCAGTCCCCCTGCAGCCCCTGGCATATGCTTTGTAGATGTCCCCGTGCCATCTCCCAGGCCTGATTGACAGTAGGTCCCAGCCAGTATGGGCTCTGGACAGGAGGGGAGGGGCCACAGACCCTCTGTTCCTTTACCTGAGACCCTCCTTAGCAGAGCCAGAGCAAGACTCAGGAAGGCCAGGCGTACCTTTTTTTTTTTTTTTTTTTTTTTTTTTCTTTTTTTTTTTTTTTTTTTTCCGGAGCTGGGGACCAACCTAGGGCCTTGCGTTTGCTAGGCAAGCGCCAACCACTGAGCTAAATCCCCAACCCCCAGGCGCCTTTTTACCCCTAGCTACCTGGACTTAAGGCTTCTCTGAGGAGGGAGGGGTGGGGCCTGTCTCAAGGAGCAGCTTAGGAAACCTTAGAGATCCCTGGAGGAGAACCAGGTAAATCCCCCCCCCCCGGCATGTGGTTAAAGGTCAACCAGGCTGAAGGGGGGGGGGGGAGGAAGACAGAGAAGATCTTTGGAAGCACTGGAGAGTAAGATAGTCAACTCATTTTCCTCAGATTTCCCAACTGTACAAAATGGCAAACAACTAACACGTAAGAGCTTACCGCTAGGGCTAAGGAGGGTCCAGTATCCACAAAGCCAACTCCATTGGCAGAGGGTAGGGTGGACGTGGTGGGCGACCCCTTGCTTGGGCTCCTTGAGGAATCAGAGATTGCTCGCCTCAGACAGTTACTTGTTGAGGGCCACAGGGCAGATGAAGAACAAGGAGACAAGCCAGGTGGTCAGGAAGCTGGGCACCAGGCAAGTCTAGGCTACATAGTGAGTTCCAGTGTAACCTTGGATAGCTAGTAACAAAATAACAGGGCGAGATGTAGCTCAACTCGTAGATGTCTGTCCAGCCGGCACAAAACTCCAGGTTTAATCTAACACTACATAAATCAGGCACCGTGTTGACCACCTATAGTCTCAGTGCTTGGCAACAGAGACAGTGGGGTTAGAAGTTCGAGATCATCCTCAGTTACTATGGTAAATCTGAGTTCGGCTTGGGATGCATAAGACCCTTTCTAAAAACCTAGTCAGGGGCTGGAGAGATGGCTCAGTGGTTAAGAGCACTGCCTGTTCTTCCAAAGGTCCTGAGTTCAAATCCCAGAAACCACATAGTGGCTCACAACCATCTGTAATGAGACTGGATGCCCTCTTCTGGTGTGTCTGAAGACAGCCATTATATATATATATGGAGAGAGGAAGAGAGAGAGTCAGGTGTGGTGGTACACACCTTTCATCCCAACACTCAAGAGGTCCAGGCCAGCATCAGCTATACAGCAATCCTATACAACAAAAATTAAACGGGATTAGAGACTACACAGGTGACCCAGCCATTAAGAGCACCTGCCGCACTGCTAAACGCCCTGAGTTCTATTCCCAGCTCCACTTGGTAGCCAACTGTCCATCCAATTCCAGGGGATTTGGTGCCCTCTTCTGGCCTCTGCAGGCACTGTACAAACAGGGTACGTTCATGTCATGCAGAACCATACACCTAGAATAAAAGTAAATTTAAAAAGATTAAAGAAAACAAAAATATTTAAATTAATATATACATATGTACCTATTTGTATATATGCATATACATACATATATATATATATATATTTGTTCTTTTTTTTCTTTTTTCTTTTTTGTTTTTGTTTTTTGTTTTTGTGCTCAAGACAGGCTTTCTCTGTGTAGCCCTGACTGACCTGGAACTCACTCTGTAGACCAAGTTGACTTCAAACTCAGAGATCCACCTGCCTCTGCCTCCCAAGTGCTGGGATACAGGAGTGTACCAGCACCACCAGCACCACCACCACCACCTCCACATCTGACTTATTTTTCAGTTTTAAAGGACTGACGGAGGAGGAGTAGCTAGCTGTAGAGTGCCTGGTTTGAGCCTAACTCTGTGACCTAGGCCACCAGGTGAGAGTGAACCATTAACCCTTACACTACATAGAGCTGTCTCAGAAGGCTACATACAGGAATCCCCTACTTGTCTATGATGCCTAGAGCTGGAAGATCCACAAAACAGCTGGCTGGTTGGTTGCTGGTCTCTGAGGGAAGGGAAAAGATAAGATTAGTTGTTCACAGGACAAAGTGAAGAGTACCGTATAGCATGTGAAGTTCATACATTTTAGAAGGATTACCTGGGTTTTTGGTTTGGCTTTTGTTGTTGTTGTTGTTGTTGTTGTTGTTGTTTGGTGGGGTTTATGTTATGGGGGGTGGAACCTAGGCTTGTCACTTACTGGGTAAACGTTTTATCACTGAGCAGTGTCCTTACCCCCTTTTAAACCTTTATTTTAAGACAGAGTCTCACTAAGTTGCTATCGTTGGCCTTGAACTCACCACGAAGCCACATGGGCCTTGACTTGTAATCCCCCTGTCGGCTGTGATTAAAGATACGTGCTACTAGCTTGGGCCCTCGCTTACAGTGATAGACTGTGTGCTGTGTGTGTTTCACACACAGAGGATTAAGGGATACATGTTGGAATCTAGCTTTAAATCGAGGCCAGGGCCTACCCACAGGACCAGCAGCCTGTTCGCCCAGATA